>NC_058406.1:45718536-45821895 GCF_002201575.2 Neomonachus schauinslandi
CATAGAACTTACAATGTTTCCATCCCTCTCTGACAAAGTTTACTTTGATTTCAGGGCATCTGAAACTTAAGAATGTACATCAGAATCACACAGAACGCTTGTTAAAACGCTGATTGCTGGCGCCCACCCCCACAGTTGGCTTCAGTAAGTTTAGTGTGGCTCCTGAAAACTTGTATTCTGAAAGGTTCCCAGGTGATAGTGATGCTGCTGGTCTGAGAATCACACTTTGAGGACCACTGCTTTATTTACCTCCTTCTAGGTATCAGCTTCCTTTCACAAAGGATCCTAAGCCAGGACACAGAATGTCCCATTTCAGGGGGAGATAAGGAAAACTCTGTGACCCGAGAGAATGTTTACATCTCCTATTCAGGGGCATAAACAAAGCCTAAAATAAATATCATAATTTACTAACAACTCAGAGACTTGTTTTATTTTCTATTGGAAAAAAAAATCAAGCGAATTAGCAAAGGACATTGAAAGCAGAAACCAAAATCAAATGGGGAATTTGGTTCTAGATACTCCTACTTAAGCCTTCTGTGTACTGTGTACATTTCACTTTGATTCTCTATGCTAAGCACTCAGGACACAGTGTAAGCCAGACAGGCCTCTGGAAGTATACAGTCTAGCAGGAAAGGGGGCAAAAAATATGCAAACATATAAAGAAAGGAAATAATTACAAATAGGGAAATGTTCTAGTAGGGAAATAAGCAATATGCTAAGGGAGAGGACAATGGTGGGGGAAGGCAGTGCTCATTTAAGGCAGGGAGGTTGTGCAGGCCTCTTTAAGAGAGCGATATCTTCAACTGAGCCCCCAAGAATGAGAAAATGTCAGCCTGTGACTAGCCAGGAAAGAATGTTCCAGACAGAGGGGAGCAAAGGTAAGCACCCTGGTCTCAGAAGGAGGTTGACATGTTTTTGAACCCTAAAGGAGGCCAGTGTCCTTGAAGCATAGGTGTGAGGCGGCCCTTTGTACTGCTGGGGAAGTCTGGATGGTAGTCTCAGTGCAATAGGAAGGAACTAGAAGGGTTTCAGAAGAAAAGTGTCATATCTGATTTGCATTTGAAAAAGATCACTCAGGCTGCCCTGTGGAGAAAGATTTGTAAGGGGCAACAGTAATAGGGAAAGGCTCCGTCAGGAATTAATCTTACTATGCAATGTGCAACATGAAACACCTAACAGTTTGTAGGGGGTGGGAGCGGGGAGAGGTTTATCAGCTGCACCAATTAAAACTTTACAGCCTGTTTAAAGAATCCACTTGCATCACACTGTTTAAAGACAACATCCATAAACCAGTCTGGGCTAATTGTAGCAAGTTGCTGCAATGCAGACCTCTAGCTCGCTGGAAAAGTCCATGGAAGACCTGCACTGAGAGCATCCTTACCAGAATGGGTGTGTAGAATCCTCCAGAAGGGAAGATTTAAAGAACATGGTGGCCCTCTGAGAGCTGAAAAATAGATCATGAGGCACTATTTTTCTGTCTTAAAAAATAAGATCTTTTTAAATTAGAAATGAAATTCAAGTCTATAGATGACTGTCAGTGACAATGGCCAACACCTGGCCCATGTACAGAGCCCTGTTGTCCTAAACACTGACACATATTTACACATTCAATCCACCCATGAGGCAGGCACAATGATTCCACCATCCTCCTTTGATAGATAAGGAAATCTGAGGCACAGAAAGAGTAAGTAATTTGCCCAAGATTACACAGGTGATAGGTGTTGGAGATGAGGCTTGAAATCAGGCAGTCTCGTTCAGGAGTTGTGGCCTTAACCATCATACTATTGCTTCTAGAGAATTTGCAAAATAAGAAAAAGTAACTACAGTCACTGAGAAGGAGACCCCACATTATAAGTTTTGTTGTATCATCACCGTAATTCCTGGGTCAGAGTAACCTAGCTCTGACGATGAGCTGATACCGGATACTGAGCTTCACCGTCTGCTGTTTTGCAGTAAAGAGACAAAATCAGAGACAGAAACTGAGTTCTGAGATAACAGCCTCATACCAATGATATATGCAAACACAAAAAAATGTATACTGCTGTTTTTATTTTTATTCATTTATTTATTTATAAATATTGTATTTATTTTTCTGAGAGAGAGAATGAGTGGGGAAGCTGGAGAAGGAGAAGGAGAGGGAGAGAATCCCAAGCAGACTCCACACTGAGCATGGAGCCCCCTGCCACGGGGAGGGGGTGCTCAATCCCACGACCCTGAGATCATGACCTGAACCAAAACCAAAAGTTAGGCACCCAACCGACTCAGCCACCCAGGCTGCCCCATATTGCTGTTTTTAAAAGATTCTGCAGTTGGGTTAGCCCAGTGATGGGTATTAAGGAGGGCAAGTATTGCATGGAGCACTGAGTGTTATACGCAAACAATGAATCATGGAACACTACATCAAAAACTAATGATGTACTGTATGGTGACTAACGTAACATAATAAAATAAAAAAAGAGACTCTGCAGAACCTCAATAAAATTTTATATAACTTTAGATCCTGTGGAACAGTTATCAAAACTCAGTTTTCCTAAAATGAGGGAGAGAACGTTTCAGAAGAAAGAATGCAGCTAGAGATACCAACTACTGACCCTACAACACGGTGGTTGCAGGAGACAACCCCACCCCTGGCTGGTAGTGGGGTTGAGATCTAATTCATGGTGGCACTGCCAGAGCCAAGGACAGTGCCTGGCATACAATACCTGTGATAAAATTGGCTGAGTGAAATGGGCAATTGCCTTGAAGTCCCCGTTGTACAGCTTACTAGCTACACGACCTTGGTTCTATTACTTAACCCTTCTAGGCTTCAGTTTATCCATGTGTGAATCAAGGATATTATCTATCATTATCATGTGTATGGGGAAAGGGGCAGGAAGGAGGTGAAGATCCTAGATCAGCGCTTAGCCCAGGCTATAGACTCAGTAAGTGGTAACTGTTACTCTTGCTTTTAGACTTGAAAACTAGCATTAAGGCCAAACAAGTTAGAAAAACAAAGTCTTTAACATAAAAGCATGATTGCAGTCAGCCTTCTGAGAAGTATTTTACAAAAAAAAATATATTCTTTTCCAGTTAACAAAAAATATAGAACCAAAGTGACTTGATAGAGAAATTTGAGAGTTAGTTCAATGTCATGGTTAAAGGAATAGACTCTGGACCAAAGCTCAGCCTCACCACTTATTAGCTGTGTAATCTTGGGTGAGTTACTAAACATGTCTGGGCCTCAGTTCTCTCATCTGTAAGATGGGAATGTTAACAGTAACCTGCTTCATGGAATTGTTGTGAGTACTAAATGAGATAGCATATATAAGGCATTTAAAAGGCCTAAAAGGATGTGAGCACTCAGAGTGTCAACTATTGTGATTATTATGTTGTTTTCACAGTGTATGTTTAAGGCAAAATCAGGAAAGTTGTAAAAATAGGCAAAACACTGGGCTCATGGTTTGTGTCTGCATGTGATTAACAAAGTAACCAACTCCAAAGAAAGAGAGACTATTTCAAACTATATTACAAAGCTATGATAATCAAAACATTATAATACTGGCATGAAAATGGACACACAGATCAATAAAATAGAATAGAGAGAGCCCACATATGTATTATATATGGGGTCACACATATGTAGTCAATTCATCTATGACAAAGGAAGCTGGAATGGAGAAAAGACAGTCTCTTCAATAAATGGTGTTGGGAAAACTGGACTGCTACATGCAAAACAATGAAACTGGACTGTTTTCTTACACCATATACAAAAGCAAATTCAAAATAGATTCAAGATTTAAATGTAAGATCTGAAACCATAAAAAATCCTAGAAGAGAACATAGGTAGCAAGCTCTTTGGCATCATCTTAGCAATATTTTTTTTGGATCTGTCTCTTCAGGCAAGGGCAACAAAAGCTAAAATTAACATGGGATTACATCGAACTAAAAAGCTGCACAGCGAAGGAAACCATCAACCAAATGTAAAGGCAACCTACTGAATGGAAGGAGATATTTGCAAATCATACATCTCTTAATGGATTGATATCCAAAATACATAAAAACTTAAACAACCTCATATCAAAAAAACAACCTGATTTAAAAATGGACAGAGGACCTGAATAGACATTTTCCCAAAGAAAAAATCCAGATGGCCAAGAGACACATGGAAAGATGCTCAACATCACTCATCATCAGGGAAATGCAAGTGAAAACCACAATGAGATAACAGCTCAGTCAGATTGACTATTATCAAGAAGACAAAAGATAGCAAGTGTTGGTGAGGACGTGGGGTAAAGGGAATCCTTGCACACTGTTGGAGGGAATAAATTGGGACAGCCACTGTGGAAAACAATATGGAAGTTCCTCAAAACTTAAAAGTAAAACTACCATACAACCCAGCAATTCCACTTCTGGGTAATTATCTGAAGAAAATGAAAACACCCCTGTGTTCATTGCAGCATTATTTACAATAGCCAAAGTAGGGAAGCAACCTAAGTCCATTGATAGATGAATGGATGAAGGGGATGTGGTGTGTGTGTGTGTGTGCGCGCGCACGTGGATATTACCCATAAAAAATAATGAAATCTTGCCATTCATGAAAACATGGATATACCTAGAGGGGATTATGCTAAGTGAAGTAAGTCAGACAGAGAAAGACAAATACTGTATGATTTCACTTATATGTAGAATCTAAAAACAAAACAAAACAGAAACAGACTCCTAGATACAGAAAGCAAACTGTTGGTTTATCAGAGTGGGGAGGAGTTGGGGGGCAAGTGAAATAGGTGAAGGAGATTTAGAGGTACCAACTTCTAGTTATAGAATATGTAAGTCATGGGGATGTAATGTACAGCATAGGGAATATGGTTAATAATATTATAATAACTTTGTATGGTGACTGATGGTAACTAGACTTCTTGGGATCATTTTGTAATGTATAAAAATATCGAATCACTACAAAGTACACCTGAAACTAACAAGATATTGTATGCCAATTATGATTCAATTTAAAAAAGAAAGAAAGCAAGAAAAGAGAGACATGGCCACTCTCATTATATTCTAGCATTGGGACAATTCAGAGATGCTGTTGGACAATCCTAATAGCTACCGCTGGCTATTGAATGACTTACAAAAACAACAAGAAAGAGGAGCCATTGTTTGATGCCTAAAAGTTACAGGAAATGAAAGGGAAGGTTTGGGTGTGTAAAACAGTATTGTTCCACTCCATAAGGCAATTAGTGTAATCTGGATAGAGACAGCACAGAGCACTGGCATATCCAGGAACTCCCTTTTCTGTTCTATCAAAGGATAATATATATTTTCACCTTCAGAAAGGTTAGGTAATTATAAATGTATTCTCCTTACTCATAATATTTTAAGCAAGTAATTGTTGCCCATGGGAAAATGTTTAATTATTTCTGATGAACAGCTGTGGCACAGAAATGAGAGAACATGACAGGCAGCGTAGAAACCGCGGCCCGGTTCTTAATTGTGTGGGAATCTTGTCTTTTCATCGTGGAAAAAAAAAATCCCATATTGATTTTTCTCTCAATTGATTTCACAAAATTTTTTCCTTTAGCAACACTGACTTTCACCAATTATAGCATCTTCTCCATTTCTCTAGGCCAGAGGCTGCTTCCTGCCTTCGTGATGGAAACCTGATCCATTTTAGGGTTGGGCTGCCCAGCTAGTGCCCCTTTGCATACAATACAATCTCAAAACTGTACCCCTCCCCTCCCCCGGAGCCACTGTTTTTTGTACCTCTCCCCTCCCCCTGGGTCAATGTTTTTAAAGGGAAAGGGAAATGGTGGGAGAATGCAGCTTTGACACTGCACAAAGAGGTGGGAGGGGGCGTTTCTCACTCCCTGAGTGGGAGTGGGGAACACAAGGGGAGGGGAGGCTCTGAGCACCTTGGCGATGACCATGCACCCTGCTATGGGTTCTTCATGTTTCGGGACAGGAAACCAGCTGAAGGGGTAACTGGCAGGGACTACAGACAAGCCCTATGAAGCCCTCTTCCCTGTACCGGGCACCTACCGCCTTTGCACTCAGGGTGCGTGCAGTGGCTAAGAGCAAGCAGCTTGGGAATCAGACAGCCCTGACTGCAAGCCTGCCCTTTTCCAACAGGGCAACAGAGTAGGCACCACTGTCCCCTTTTACGTATTTAGGAAACTGAGGCTCAGACTGGTCAAGGGGCTTTCCCAAGACAGAGTTTGACTGGGACCTTGAACCATCTTATTTTCAAGCCTACCACTCCCAATGGCTGGGATATTTCCATACAGTATTTCTCTACATTTACAGAGTCACTTTAACTCTAAAATAGGTCATTTTATAACTTAAATTTTAATTTACTGTTTATAGACATGTATGATGCTAGTCAACTTTTCTCAAATATGTATTGCGGTAATTGTAGATTCACATGGAGTTGTAAGAAATCATAATGAGGTCCCATGTACATGATAGTCAACTTTTGGATGAAGGTTTTACGTCAAATATGAAAGACTTTGGACCAAGGGGCCTTAGTAAAAAGAAACACATCAGGCAGCAAATATGTGGCCTATATTTATTAGACTTTACAAGTCTTATATTTGCAAGTGGCCTAAATATTTTTTAAGTCTGGAGACATTAAAGCTCTGTTGCCTGCCATCACCTCTCAGCTTTGTGATCCCCTGTGGCCTCTTTGTCCCCACACTTGTGAAAAAAGGATGATCATAGTCAAGTCACTTACAGGATTGTTGTGGGATTAAATGGGTTAATGCACATAAAGTGCTTAGAACATATAACCAGCTGATCTTTGATATTCCTGGAATATATCTACATTTTGTGTATGTGTGCATTAGCCGAAGAAAAAATGCAATCTTTTTTCACCTATTCCTTGCCCTTTTGGGTAGGGTGGGGGTGGGGACTGGTTTGTTTTAGAGACTGGGAATAAGGGTGCAGCTTTTATGTTTTAACCTAAACAACATTTACTTAGTGGTTTTATTCATCCATATCATCAATAAATGTGTTCTTTCATATGTGGGAAATTCAACTTTTTTAATACCAGATTTTCCTGCTTGTGGGAAGATATTCAAAGGCATCAGCAGTTTCTTGCAAACGTGTGAATTTTATTCCTTTTTTTCTTTTGTGAAGTCTTGAATAGAAAGTATAGTACATGGGCGCCTTGGGTGGCTCAGTTGGTTAAGCGACTGCCTTCGGCTCAGGTCATGATCCTGGAGTCCCTGGATCGAGTCCCGCATCGGGCTCCCTGCTCGGCAGGGAGCCTGCTTCTCCCTCTCCCGCTCCCCCATCTTGTGCTCTCTCTCTCTCTCTCTCTCAAATAAATAAATTAAAAAAATCTTTAAAAAAAAAAAAGAAAAAGAAAGTATAGTACATGATAAAAAAAAAGTTTCCTCATGAAATAGAAACTATTTCCTAATTTCATCCAGATTCTGGAGGCAAAGTGGAAAGTATATGATCTGATCCCATTGTTAGATGTGGAAGTTCTTAGAAAATTCTCTCATTTTGTCCTATTCAAGAGATCTCTCTCTAAAGAACACAAGCAGTGTTTGTATCCATTTTACTGACTGGTAAATGATGACAGCAGACAGAGGCTTAGCAGAATAAAGGTCAAGGCAGTTGAAGGTGTCTTAGGGGTTACTCCCTACCTTACTCCCCCCATCACCCCCATCAGCTCCAGACTCCCAACCACCATCACATGCACAGACCACACCTCCATCATTACCACCACTTGACAAGGAAACCAAAGTCCACAAAGCAGCAATGTTTTGCTGATGTACACAAAGCCATCCACGGGTGAATGGCAGGCAAAAAAGGGTTCTTCAGAATCCCCCATGATACTTTCATCCAACCTTTGTCTTAACCCTCACACAGCACACAGCATATGTTTCACGGTCCTGCCCCGGACTCCACTAAAGTAGATGTACCTCTGAGCGCTCCGTGCTCAGCATCCAATTTCTCTCCTAGTGGCTGCTCAGGAAACATATTCCCAACGGAAGTGAACGCAAACCTCCCTTCCTGACATATGCTTTCTATCCTAGACTCTCCCGTCTGTATCCAGAAGTCCTGTTTTTCAAGGGTGATTTTCTTTTTTTTTTAAAGATTTTATTTATTTATTTGACAGAGAGAGAGAGACAGCACTAGAGGGAACACAAGCAGGGGGAGTAGGAGAGGGAGAAGCAGGCTTCCCGCGGAGCAGGGAGCCGGATGTGGGGCTCGATCCCAGGACCCTGGGATCATGACCTGAGCCGAAGGCAGACGCTTAACGACTGAGCCACCCAGGTGCCCCTCAAGGGTGATTTTCTAAAAGGCGGTGTTGGGCTAGGACTGGGGACAGATACCTCGAGTGCCACTGGGCACAGGCTCATGGCAGTCATTAGGGAACATGGCAGGCACTGAGCTGGTGGGATGGAGGAGTCTCCCATGGAGAGGTACACTTGGACCGTGCACTGTGGGATGCTGGGGGGATCAGAGGAGACCTCGGTTTCCTGCTGCCTCTTGATTTGGGAGGGGGGAGATTTGCCTGACCACTCTGGGAAAGCAGGAGCTTTATTATCAGCGTGTCAGCCTCACAAGAATGAGGAATACCCTGTTCTAGGATTGCCTAGTGGACAAGGCTAAGCAACCTTAGCAGGACTGCAGGGGTTACTCTGAGGACATGTTGGCTTGTCTAACCTCAGTTGGGAGATATGAGTCAATCCATCCTTCACAAGGTTTCAGACCTTTGTCCATCTGGCCAACCTAGGTATTTAAGTCCCTGACCCTGGTCCATGGGGAAGGCTGGTAGTGTTATTGTTTATGATGGGTCATCTTTTTTTTAAAGATTTTTTTTTTATTTATTTATTTGAGACAGAGAGAATGAGAGAGAGAGAGCACATGAGAGGGGGGAGGGTCAGAGGGAGAAGCAGGCCCCCCGCCGAGCGGGGAGCCCGATGCGGGACTCGATCCAGGGACTCCAGGATCATGACCTGAGCCGAAGGCAGTCGCTTAACCAACTGAGCCACCCAGGCGCCCTATGATGGGTCATCTTAAAGTGATTCCTTCCTGTAGGAGACCTTCCTGACTTCCTGGGTTAACCTGTTTTATGCTTCCTGTTGGAACAGCAGCTTTTGTAATCACTCGACCAATGTCCTCTTCCTTGCGAGACCACAGGTTCCATGGGGGCAGGGACTATATTTTCCAGTTCACCGCCACATTCCTTTAACCTAGCAGAGCCTGGTACACCGTAGGTGCTTAATAAACACTTTTAAAATAAATGACTGACAAGAAAAACAAATAGTGTGTAACCTGGAAAGTTTATTTTTGTATTAGCTAGTACAGTTGGTTTGCATGTGATCCGTGCGAAGGAAAATGAGTATTCTAACTTTTACCAATGAGGAAAACAAATATTAAAGAGGGTCAGCTGCTCACAGCAAGGTGAAAGTTGAAGTCACCCTGGGATCTTCCAGTCTAGCTCTCTTGCTGTGATATTCTGTGAACTTCCTCCTTGCTCTTTAAATTCTTTCTATTCTCCTAAGCCCCAAAGATAAACTTAGAATCACCAGAGCCTTCCATCCCCCACACCTGCTCTGGGATCCCAATTAATAACTGCAAAAAGCATTTGCTATTGTTTTGAGGAGCTGGGAAATCAATGTGTTCATTAGCAAGCTCCCCCTCCCTACAGTCAGCTAGGAAGACGAGGTGCTGGGGCCTGTTCTCTGTATTTCTCTTCAACCATCTGTGACTAAAAATGTTCTTTAAATTCACTCGCCGCAACTCATAATCAGAATTTCATCTCATCTTTAGCTCTCCTGCCCACCCTAATAACACCCCCACCCCTGCAAAGAAAACCCCAGAACCCCCTCTGGCCCTCTTTCCCAGACCCTCCCCAATCGTCAGGAAAGGGGGCCTACAGGTGGTGGGCAGCTTTCAGTCTCAATTTTTGCTGAAAAGGAAAGTAGGCTTTCATCCTCAGTGTGCCCCAGTCTGTCAGGCACTGTGTATATTCATGGCTTGTTAGTGCAGACACTCCAAAGGGAAGCAGATGATGTAAGCTTCAGACAGAGGCTAAATCTGAGCCTGCAGAACCCCAGCTCCCCTCCCTTCTGCTCAGAGCCACCCCATTTCCTGGGGTACAGGCTGATGCGGCAGCACCAGGGTAAACCAAATCCCAAATGATGTGAGTTTTGAGAATCTACCCTACACACTGAACTTGGTCTGTATAGGATCAGCCACCAGGGATAGTAAAATACTCTTTTTATTTAAAACAAAATTTAAACCTACTTTTTAAAAATGACTTATCCACCTATTTTAGAGAGAAAGAGAGAGAGAGCACATGAGTTGGGGGAGGGGCACAGAGGGAGAGGGAGAGAATGTGAAGCAGGACTCCCTGCTGAGTGTGAGACCAATGTGGGGCTCAATCTCACCACCCCAAGATAATGACCTGAGCAGAAATCAGGAGTTGGCCGCTTAACCGACTGAGCCACTCAGGTGCCCCTAAACCTACTTTAAAGTTGCAATTATAACATAATGAATACCTCATTATCCTTTACCTAGATGCACAAACTCTTAATATTTTGCCACATTCATCTTATCTCTTTCCCTATACACTCCCCACCTTAAGCCAGTGGAGAGTAAGTTGGCAACCTCATGACCCTTTAACCCATAAATTCTTTAGCATGTATCTTCTAAGAAAAAGAATATTTTCCTGCCTATCCACCATACTATGATCTCACTCAGTATATTAGAGAACTGTTATCTAATATACAGTCCATGTTCACATGTCTCCAACTGTTCCATAATGCCCTTTGAACATTTCTTTGCCATGTAGGATCCAATCAAGGATCATGTGTTGCATTTAATTGTCATTTCTTGTTAACCCATAATCTTAAACTGGTCCTCAGCCTTCCCTCCCACCCCCCATGATACTGACACTTTTGAACAGCATAAGCCAGTTGTTCTTCAGAATAATCCTCAGTCTGAATCACATGATTCCAGTTAGCCCTATCACTGATGACTTTAAAATTATTATACGGTAAATACAGTGTCGACCAGATTTCTTCATTGTAAAGATAAAAGGTTATCCTTTTTCCCCGAGTAATTAGTCAGCACTCTGCGGGATGCTGTTTGAGAGCGTATGTATGTCCTTCCTTTTCCCAAATAACTTTTAATATGATGATTTTAGCATCCGTTGGTAATACTTATCTAAACCAATCATTATACTAGCAGTTGCAAAAGGGCGGTTTTCTAATTCCACCATTCCTCATACAGTGGTTGGTGTTTTCCCTACAAAGAGCTTTCTCTCTCCCTCTACAATTGTTAGTATCACTCTAGATTCATGGATTCCTTTTTCTATTACTTGGTGTATTAGAATCCATTGCTGTCCTTATTCTTTCTGTTGCTCCAATGCATTTCTTGAAGGAAAAAAAATTTAAGCCCTCTAGCTCCTTCCCATCCTGTTTCTCCCCAAACTCAGTTCTCTGAGGCTTCACTCCCTGACTCCTCCTCTTCTCACTGTTGACTTTTTTTTTTTAGATGTACCAGAGTTTATTTATTCATTCACCTATTGAAGGACATCTTGGTTGCTTCCAAATTTTGACAATTATAGATAAACCTGCTATAAATATCAAGGGCAGATTTTTGTGTGGACATAAGTAATCAACTCTTTTGGATAAATACCAAGGAGTACACTTGCTGTATCATTTGGTAATAGTAGGTTTGTTTTTTTGTTTGTTTTTAAATTTTATTTTCTTATGTTATGTTTATCACCATACATTACATCATTAGGTTTTTGATGTAGTGTTCCATGATTCATTGTTTGCATATAACACCCAGTGCTCCATGCAGAACGTGCCTTCTTTAATACCCATCACCAGGCTAACCCATTCTCCCACCCCCCCTCCCCTCTAGAACCCTCAGTTTGTTTCTCAGAGTCCATAGTCTTTCATGGTTCATCTCCCCCTCTGATTTCCCCCCCTTCATTCTTCCCCTCCTGCTATCTTCTTCTTTTTTTTTTTTAAACATATAATGTATTATTTGCTTCAGAGGTACAGATCTGTGATTCAACAGTCTTGCACACTTCACAGCGCTCACCATAGCACATACCCTCCCCAATGTCTATCACCCAGCCACCCCATCCCTCCCATCCCCTACCACTCCAGCAGCCCTCAGTTTGTTTCCTGAGATTAAGAATTCCTCATATCAGTGAGATCATATGATACATGTCTTTCTCTGATTGACTTATTTCGCTTAGCATAATACCCTCTAGTTCCAACCACGTCGTTGCAAATGGCAAGATTTTGGTTTTTTTGATGGCTCCATAATATTATTTCGTTGTGTATATCTACCACATCTTCTTTATCCATTCATTTGTTGATGGACATCTTGGCTCTTTCCCTAGTTTGGCTATTGTGGACATTGCTGCTATAAACATTGGGATGCACGTACCCCTTCAGATCCCTACATTTGTATCTTTGGGGTAAATACCCAGTTCACTGCTGACTTTTATTCCTGACAGGGAAACCTGGGAAGTCACACAGAGGGATCTAGAACTGTATTAGAAAACCCATTTTCGGGCGCCTGGGTGGCTCAGTTGGTTGGGCGACTGCCTTCGGCTCAGGTCATGATCCTGGAGTCCCTGGATCGAGTCCCGCATCGGGCTCCCTGCCTCTGACCCTCCCCCCTCTCATGTGCTCTCTCTCTCTCATTCTCTCTGTCTCAAATAAATAAATAAAATCTTTAAAAAAAAAAAAAAAAGAAAACCCATTTTCATGCCAAGCTCCTTGAGGGATGGGGTTATATGCCCTCATTGCTGTGTCCCCAGCACGCTGCCTGGCAGGTAGGCACTCCCTGGTGATTGCGCAATGCAGCCCAGCACCAAGTGCTTCAACTAAGCACAAAGTGGCAGCTCAGAATCTCAGACAATCTTTATCAGAGGACACGGAAAGAAAATTCACCTCGCCAGACTACTTAGAATGGTCCAGGCCTCTGATAAACTTAGCAAAAAGTAGTCAATTACCTTGGACGTTTACATGAGATACAGATAAACTTATCTGGTGTTTTTAAGCCACCGTTATTCTATGTCTGTATCACAGAATATCAAAGACTTGATATCCTAGATAATATATTCCCCTTTGTACTTCAGGCTCTAGTTATAATGGTGATTTCTGGTTCCTTGAACATATTACTCCAGTGCTTCTCAAAGGAAACACCTGGGAGACTTCTTAGAATGCAGATTCTGATTCAGTGGGTCTAGGCTAGAGACCTGCATTTCCAATAAGCTCTCAGGTGAGGCCAGTGCTATTTTGAGGACCATGGCACACTTTTATGATAGCAAGGCCTTATTCTGTTTCACATCTGGATGCGTTTGCAAATGCTGTTCTCTTTGCCTCAAATTCTTGCTCTCTTTGTGTATGTGAAAAATTCCTATTTATTCCTTAAAATCTTGCTCAAGGGTCATCTCTTTCCTTCGCCAGCTGGTTTGTGAATACCTACTATGTGCCATCACCGTTTTAGGTCCTTGGATCCATGACTGTTCAAGATAAGAGAGGTCTGTGGTCTCAGAAACCCCACACTGTAGTAGAGGGAAAGAGAAGGAGACTACAAAATAAGTAAACAAACCAATAAGATAACTGAAAATTGTGCTAAGTGCCATGGAAAAGGAAGAGGGAGAATGACCAGGGCAGGGACACTCCTTCAGGCACATGGTCAGGGAGGGTTTTACAGAGGGGAAGGTCATGTTGCTGAGATCTGAAAAAAAGAAAAGTCAGCTCTATGAGCAGTTGGAGAGAGGGACACTCATTCCAGGCAGAGGGAAGAACAAGGACAATGTGCCAGAGAAAGTGAGGAGCTTGGAATGTTAAAGGACTGAAAATGAAGCAGGTGTAGCTTGAGAAAGTGTATGATGGGGACAGAGATAGGAGCAGAGATTAGAGGAGCCAAGGGTTAGGTAATGTGGGACCTTTGGCCTTGGTAATGTGTTAGAATTTTATTGCAACTGAAAAGGGAAATCACTGGAGAGTTTTAAACACAGGAATTATAGGATTTAATTTATGTTTTTAAAAGATCACTCTGGCTACTCCATGAAAAATGCATGGTAATAATAGCTGATGATAATAGCTAACATTTATTGATTGTGCTTATTATATGCCAGGCATTGCTCTGAGTGCTTACATATATTAACTCATTTAGTGCTCATAATAACCATATGAAATAGGTACTATTAATATTCTCATTTTATAGGTGAACAAATTGAGACAAAAAAAGTTAAGAAACTTGTCCAGGTCACATAGCTACCACTTGTTGGAGCTAAGATTTGAACTCTACAGTACGGCAAAGCATGCAGGTAGGGAGATAACATTAAGATGGACTCAGAGCAGTCAAAGTGAGGGATGTTGCTGCCTTGGACCAGAGCAGTGCTTACCAAGGTGGGAAGAAGAAGACAGATTTGAGAATTCTTTGGGGGTTGCAAATGGGAGTGGAGGGTTAAAGAATGAGGAGCCATCAAGGGTAGTTTCTAAAGTGTTGAACTTCAAGCAGATTGGGGGTGTGTCCACGTGCTGAGATGGGAAAGGCTGGAAAAGAAACCCATTTGATGGGAAATCAAGAGTTATGCTTTAAAATGTAAGTTTGAGATGACCCTTGAGCAAGATTTTGAGGAATAAATAGGAAGAGCTATTATCATACAAGTGGAGAGGAGATGGCAAGTAGGTGTGAGTGAGGAGTTTAGAGTAAAGGCTGGGTCAGACATGTGAAACTGGGAATCAGCAACATGAGTGGGGCATTCACCTACCATGGGAATGAGTGGAGCTGGAGAAGGGAATTCAGTAGTAAACTAGGACGCATCACATACCGAGGTTGGGAAGAAGAGAAGAAGCCAGAAAAATAGAAGGAAAGGCAAGTGGTCAGAGAAGTAGGAGGAAAACCAATAGGGTGTGTACTCAGAGAAGCCAAGATAGACAAGTATACATAGAGGAGTAGAATGGATGTTCCTGGGCAGCTAAGGAAGAAGAAGTCAGAGAAGACTCCATTAAATTTGGCCTTGTGGATGTAGTACGGTCTCTCATTGTCTGAAGAGATTCCATGCTCCCTTTTCCCTTAGTACCAGAACCCAAAATTCTCATTTCCCAGTCTCTCTTACAGCCAGGCACATCCATGAAGCCAGATGCTGTAAACAGAAGTGCTGTGCGAACCTTCTGGAAAGGACTCCTAAAGGAGTTGACTCGGGAGGCAGAAGCCTCTTTCCCTTCCTGCTGCCTGGAATGTGGTTTGGGTGGTTGGAGACCCAGCAGCCATTGCGTATATAGAAGAGTTTGCACAACAATGTAGAGTATTCAGTGATAATGATGAACATATACCTCTACAGTGTCAGGCACTGCTCGAAATGCCTCATATATTTTTAATTCTTTAACCCTCAAAACAACCTTATATTGTTATCTTTATTCTACATGACAAAAATAAGGCACAGGGAGGTTAACTACCTTGCCCATGGTACCACAGCTAGAACATGGCAGAACTAGTATATGAACCTAGGCAATGTGCCTTGGCTCCTAACTGTTGTGCTGTACTCCCTGAGATGGAGGCGTGAGGTCATGAAGTACAATCAGGCTGTGCTTTTATTCAGCTACATGGATTTGCTCTGGGGAAGGGGGAAGGGAGGAAGACAGAGGGGAAGGGGGGAGACAGAGGGGAAGACAGCTAGGCTTTCCAGAACTGTAGTCTGGACAGTCCAGCAGGACACGGAGGGAGAGGAGAGCTATTGAGGCCTGTTAATAAAGTAATTATACTGATGGGCCATGGACTTTAAGTGAAGACGGGGGAGAACGGTACCTAGGGGGAAGGTGGGATTTATCATGTTAAGATCCCATCTTCCTCTTCTCTAAATTAAGAGCCCTAAATAGGACGATTGCACATCCTTTCTTTCTAGCTCTACAATTCTGTGATTCACTTCGTGCTCAATAAATATTTGTTGAATGAATAAATGAGATGTGTATGCACATGGGCAATACACATTTTCTTAGCAAACTTACATATAAAAATAAGAGTATAATATACATTACATATTTGGTAAGCAAATGAATATTGCAGGCAAAGAAAATACCTAGATCTTCGGGAAATGGAAGGTAAAAACATACACCTGCACACACATATCAATAGCATTATTTTATAATTACACCAAATGCAAATAAAGTTAAAACACAACTGCTCTATATCATTGGATATTCTGTATCTAAACTATTTGCAGTATGCCTTAGAATGCTTTATTGGGACATAAGCCAGGCTCTCAGGAGGGCCACACTGGGCATTAATGCATGGTTCACATATGGTGCAGAAGGCTACACATCGCGCAGATATCAGGTGGCCACAGTTCCTCCATCTCTTCCTCATATACCAACGCCAAAAAGGTGGGAGAGGGATGGTGAAGAGGGAACTAACCACGGGGCAGTCAGAAACCAGTAGGTCCCCTGAGCTGACTGCAAAGGGATGCCAGGATCTGCATGAAACCCCACTGAAATATACTAGCACGCAAGCATCCCTGTGCCTGGTGTGTTACATATTTTAATCCATAGTATTTATTAAGTGCTCACTTTATGAATAATGATTACATACCTAGCATTGCACTGAACATTGTATGAGTATTTGCTCATTTCAATCTCTAGGTGAGGCTGTAAGACTGATGCTCTTTGCAGCCCCACGGCGGTGATGGGAAAGCAGAGGCTTAGAGAAGCTCACCCTTTGCCCCAGGCTACAGCCATTTGCGGGCAGCACCAACAGTAGAACCTCAGCCTGCGGATATGCACGAAATCTGAGCCTTCTGTTCCTCCACACCATCTGTTGGCCTGTGGCTCACAGGTAGACAGTACTGTTTCCTTGTCCCTTTAACAGAGTTGCCCAAGAAAGGGATTTCTTGGGACTCCTCCCACCAGAAGTGCACCTGTGAGCCCTCTGCTCTGATGGCTCTCAAAGACCTCCATCCTCCCGCCTTTGGCTACAATGCGTGATCGGGTTATTCATCCTTATGCCCATACATTAGCTAAACCCATTAACCTGACGTGACTCCACTGACGTCCCTTTGCAACAAGCAGCCCAACAGCCGATTTAACCGATATAGATTTATGGCTTAACGCTAGAGAGGAGGGAGTCAGAAGTGGGGGAGGGCACGGGCACTCCCTCCTTCCCAATGCTGATGGGCAGCCAGCTATCCTCTCCTCCAGCAATTACTGACACTAATTAGCAGCTTACTACAGATCTGAGAGAAGAGGCTGACACTGGCGCAATCCCTGCCTACCACATTCTGAGTGCAGTCAGAGTCTTTGGGAAAGGCTCTTGTCAAGGACCTGTCTGGGAGGCACTTGGCAGCTCAGAGACCAAGCAGATTGGAAGGGGTGGAGGGAGCATCTAGAAAATGGCCGCATAACCAGGGGCCATTCTGTTTCCCGCTTCCAGCTTTGGTCTGGCTGCTGCCTCCCTCCGCAGAGGCCCTGGGCTTCCATCATGAACGCTCTCATCGCAGGCATGCAGCTGGCTGTCAGTCACGGAGGCATATGGCTCAAATGCATGAAGCCAAGTCATTAGCCCTCTGACCCAATTATATGGATTATCACAAAGAACAAAGCAATGGGGATTCGGCCATTGCGCTGTTTTTCACTATAGGCAAGGGTTTTGGGAACCAGGTCTGTTTTGCTCCCCCTCCCCCAAACATGCCTATTTTACATGATATGGAGGCATATCCAAGTTTACAAGACATAGTCAATGATGGCGGAAGAGGCTCTTTGTGGGTAGAGGGCAGATGTTTCTTTTTTTTTTTTTAAGATTTTATTTATTTATTTATTTGACAGAGAGAGAGAGATCACAAGTAGGCAGGCAGGCAGGCAGAGGGAGAGGGAGAAGCAGGCTCCCTGCTGAGCATGGAGCCCAATGTGGGACTCGATCCCAGGACGTTGGGATCATGACCTGAGCCAAAGGCAGATGCTTAAGGACTGAGCCAGCCAGGCACCCCGAGGGCAAATATTTCTTAAAGGGAAGGTGCTGGAACAGTAGAAAGTGAGTTGGG
The DNA here is from genome assembly GCF_002201575.2 of Neomonachus schauinslandi. Classification (NCBI taxonomy): domain Eukaryota; kingdom Metazoa; phylum Chordata; class Mammalia; order Carnivora; family Phocidae; genus Neomonachus; species Neomonachus schauinslandi. Next base: position 45,736,544 of record NC_058406.1, read on the forward strand.
CTAGTCAAGGGTCTAGTCTCGGTCCTGGCTATGTGTTATAAGACCTTGGGCAAGTCACATTTCCACTCGGAGACTCAGTGGCCACAGCTGTCTCTGTAAAATGAGGGGTTATCTTAATGATCATTAAGGTCTCTTCCAGTGTGCTCTTGGTTGATCATGCCCCAGGACCCTGTCATGATGGTGAAAAACTTACTGAAATAAACTCACAAAATAATATTAAAATCTAAAACAAGCCCTATTTTTATAGCAGATTTCTGTGCAGGAGAATTATGAACATGTTTTCTTCACTTTATTTTTAACATCAAATTGAACTAAGAAAAAGATCTGATACCCTCGAATTTAAAAAGTGAATAAAATTGATTATATGACTTTGGATCCTTTGGTTAGAGAAGCAAAGAAGAAAAGGAAAAAAAAAGAAGGTATGAAATTATGATTGCCCACTGCAGCTATCTGCTGGATCATAAATGTTGTTGAATCTGTGTCATTTAGCAAAAATTACTGCAAAGAAAAAATATTGCAGGTTTAGTATCTTAATTATGTAGATTTTACATTCAATGAACTCTTGCCAAAATAAATTGCGTATATTATCTAAAAAGCAAATGTTAATTAAAACTGTATCTTGATAGCGTGCTTGCTTCATGAGACATTCCGAGCATATGAGATTATATGGCACACATTAGCCATCATCAACTCAGACTGAAGGTTCGGGTCATTTCAATGACTCATGCGAAGCCAGACAGTGTTGGCTGGTACTGGCGTCTGACAGCAGTGCCTCACATATTTATATAGAAGATGCAGCTTGATCCCAACTTATTTGTCCAGATGAGTGAGGTGTCTCTGCCTGCTCCAGAGTCTCATAAATAGGACAGCTGACTTGAGTTCCCATTAATTAGCTGTTTAACACAAAGCTACCCAGTGATCACTGCATCCAGGGTATAAAAACACAATTCCCAGCAAAGAAATGAGACTGGGGTACAGACAGAGAGAATTGGAGGTCACCATATTCATCACTTGTCTCTTTCCCTCTGCTGCCCTGAGCTTGGATGTCCCCAAGACCAGACCATCATCCATTCACCCTGATAGCTGGGTAATTGCATTCTTGAGCTATAGCATCTCGTCTTTTTTGAACATCTTCACTGCTGAGCACTGTATACAAAGAACAAGATCCAAATGCTGCAGAATTGATTCTTCCACCCTCTCCAAGAGGCACTGCTCCAAAGCTAGTTTAATTATAGGTGTTTAGACGTACTGAGATGAATACCTAGGGAACAGCTGTTCCACAGCACTGCTCTGGCAAGCGTGTACTTTCTTTTCTATTTTTTTTTCCACTTCCCATTTTAACAGTCAACTCTGTGCTGCATGTAAGTGTTCTGTAATCAACGGAACACTAAAATGCCAAGTGTTAGGAAAAGGTCAGTGGAGGGTTTCAGACAGGAGCCTGGAGCCATATCATGGCCTCGAATGGCAAGGCTGTCATTTCCACTGGACTTCCAGGGTCAGTTAGCTTCTAGGTTACTACCAATATATCCTCACAGAAACTCAGTATGTTCAACAAGCTGCTCTCTACCTGCCTCTAAGAATCATCAAAGAATGGCCTTTAAATGTTGGCCTACACCATGGACTTTAGAAAAGGAGTAGCAGGTACGGAGGCCAGGGGACCTGGGTTTGGATCTCAACACTATTTAGGAAATGTGTGATGGTAAGCCAGTCACTTCACTTCTTGGAGCTTCAGTCTCTGCCAAATGGGAGTGGCAGATGTGAGGCTTGATGGAAAGAGCAAATGTAGACACTTTGCACCGCACCAGATTCTTAGCAATACCTAGGAGCAGCTACAATTCATTTATTTGTCATCCATTTATCCAATCAACAGAGTGTTGACTTCGATAATTCAGAGTCAGATTTATGCACAAAGACATTTAGAAAAGAAAGGACTGAGGAGGGGGGATAGAGGATCCATGGAATGGATAACTACTACGTGGGTCTAATTTCCCCCAGGGGCAGTGCACAAGGTCAGAGGAGGAAGGGTACTAATAAAAGGATGCCTCCTCTCTCTGTGTGCTGGCCATATGCCTATTCTGTCTCAGGTCCCATTTCTGCCCTTCTCTACCTGTGACCCCCAAACTGGCATTTCTTATGTTCTTTTGTCTAGTAGCTTTTGCTTAGGTGATGTCAGTAGGGAGACCTGGTACGATACTGCAAGGCAGGAAGAAGGAGAAGGAACTCACTTCCTGCTTCCGGTTTCTATCAGCAACCTTCCAGCAGCAGCGGAAGCTAGGATCTCTGGCAACTTTGGCAGTTTCCTCCTCTGTAGGGTAAAGCCTCTTCCTGAATCCCAGGACTGGAGCTGAGCAGCAACTCCACAGTCTCAGCACCAGCCAAGTGGTGGCTGCTGAATTCCCGTGTCAGCCATGCAGTATTAGCTCAGCACCTGGATGTCCCAGCACAAGCCATGTGATGCCTTCTCTCTGGTTCCAGCATCGGCCTCAGCCAGCCCTTCTAACTGACTCCAGCATGGGCTGGTCTCCCTGGCCCTTCACAGTGAGGCTTAGCAGGAGGGGACTGCCAGGCACGAGACACATCACAGCTTTCCTTATGTTCACTCAAGCCTAGGTGTGGTAGCTACTGCCAACCTTACTAATCTCTGACCTACTCACCTTTTTCTTTTGTTCTTTCAACCTTTTGAACTATTTCATAACCAACCCCCTGTATCAGACCCCCTCTGCGTGAAATACCAAATATGGTTTGTCTTCTCCCGACTGGACCCTGCCCAATAGACAGCCTGCATATGTGAACATGGACACTGAAACCTGAGCGGAGGATTAAGAAGGTTGTGTGAAAAGTCAGTACCCTTTAATCCAATAATTCTACTGCAAATCTTAAAAATGACGTCAGCTAACTCTTATTCTTCCTTCAAGCTTCACTGATCTGTCACCTTCTCATAGAGGCTTTTCTGGCCTCTAAATCTAAATGACTCATCTGCCCATAGCAGCCTGAATCTTTCCTTTGTAGCATTCATCATAATTTACAATATCTAATTTTGTGATTCTGTTTGTCCTTCTCTCCATTACGTAAAAGCTCAATTAAGAGCAGAAAATGGGTCTGTTTGGTCACTGGTCTTTCCAGCACCTGGAAAAAGTCTTACCTTGTACGGTGCTTAAAAAATATCTATTAAATGAATGAATAAATGAATGACCAAAGATATTCATTGTGGTGGTGTTTATGCTTAATGAAAACTGTAAACAACCTAGATATTCACTATGATAAAAATAGGTAAGTATATGAAAAATCCACTCAGTGAGTCAACAGAACTGTGGCATTTAGCTTGATGTAAATGTTTTACAGGGCGCCTGGCTGGCTCGGTTGGAAGAGCCCACGACTCTGGATCGTGGGGTTGTGTTTGAGCCCCACATTGGGTGCAGAGATTACTTAAAAATAGTATCTTTTAAAAAAATGTAGTAAATGCTTTTCAAAGTGTGGCCTGTGAGCCACATGCCTGCAAATCATCTGAAATTATGATCAAAATTCAGATTCCCAGGCACCACTCTCACATTTTCACAAGCTCTTCAGGTGATTCTCATGCACCCTGACTCCTGGCTGGTCCAACAAGCATTTATGCAGATGGCAGAGATTTCGCACTAACTTCAAAATGTATTTTATCTTGTTGATTGGGCAAAACAAAAGTAAAACCAACTAAATAAATTTAAAAAACAAACAAACAAGGACAACGATATAATTAAATTAGATAAACAGGTAGACATGTAGGAAGGTAAAAACAAAGAACTAATGTAACAGCCTTTTTTAATCTTGGACAAAGAACTAGAAGGAAATACACCAACATGTTTTTCTTTGGGGAAAAAATGTTGCAAAATGTTGCAGAAAAAGTCTTCTTTTTTCTGATTTTCAGTATTTTCTGAATTTCTGATAATAAGCCTGTATTTTACAGTGGAAAAATACCAAACCAAATTATCTCTAAAAAGAAAAAAAAAAAAGAGATTCAGCAGATCACCTAGGCCAACAGAAAATGCCAGGTCAGAATCCCCCTCTCTTCCCCTCTGGGTGCCTTGGGCTGCTCCACCATCATTACTTGTCTCCCATAGGGCAGGTGATGTGATCAATTCCTTAAATCTTACCCCGTCTACACTAAAACCAGAGCTTGGCGGCTGGTAAGCCATTGAAATTTCATACTTAAGACATCAAAGCTGGCAGCCTTGCTTTCAATTCCCCCCAGCTCATCTTCTTAGGAGAAAAATTTCTTGAAAGCACTTGATCCCTTGAAGTTATTGGGCACCACATTTAGCCAAAGCCTCGCTCAGGATGGAGAGGCAGACTCGGAGAAAGCCCACATGCAGTATATGAAAGGCTTGGGTGTGTGCATGACTCAGATCCGAAAGGGAGCCAAGCGGCCAATGAGCTCGGAGCCCCCGGAGTCCAACTCCCCACAGGCTGCACAATTATTGTCATGGGAGCAAGAGGGAAGATGGCATGTGTGGCAAGGGTTAATCTTGGGGGACACCTCTGCGTAGCCGAGCCTGGAGCCTACCGTTACCCAGAAACGGCATAATGGCGTGCTGTTAGGCTGTCTCCCAGGAGGAGAATTTTAGGCGAGCCCTTTGACATGCTTAAAATAGAGCCCGGCTCAGCTGGGCTGTGGGTTGGGGACGGTGCTTCCGCCCTGCGGCCAGATCCTGAGCTGGCAGCTCTATATGGAGACGCCAGGCCTTCTTCCTCGGTGCTCCATCAAGACAGTCACTCTCCCAGGCAGGTGAAAGAAAACGATCCCTATTTCCTATAACGTAATAGGCAAAAGTGCTCCCCGACAGTGGAATCTGGGCCATAACAGCCAAACCAGCCCCTCAGAGCAGGTGGTTTGATGGGCTCTGACAAACCCTCCCTGTCGTCAGCGGAGGCCGGTCCTCCTCCCTCCCAGACAACAGAATTACCATCTCGGCAGCAGCCCCAGCACCATCTCTTGGCTCCAGTCCTCCTGTGACTTTAATCCATCGTAACATAGGTCAACCTTCCCAAAGCCCAGATTTCAGCGGGTTCAAAACACCGAGAGCTATAGAATCAAAGATGAGCTTTACAGCCTGGCATCCAAGTCCTTTCATATTCTAGCTCCAGCCAATATTTCTGATTGTGTAATCCTAACAGTCAACATGCCCTGAGAGCTCACTATATACAAGGCAATATTCTTCAGGCTTTGAAAAAGTAGTTCATTTAGTTCTTGGAATAACCCTGGGGAAAAATAATAGTGAGATAGGAAACTGAGGCACGGGTCAAGGAACTTGCATAAGGTTATACAGCTAATAAGTGGGAGAGCCAGTGTTGGAAGTCAGCAGGGTGACTCCACAGCCCACACGTGTGTACCTGCTCCCCAGTCATCCCTAGGAGGGATGGTCCCCACCAGCGGGGCCAGTCTGAACACTCTTCTCTAAATGTGTCTGTCCTACCCCCCCATTCTCTCATGTTCCACTCCTCATGGACAAGCGTGATGTGTCAGTCCCCAGGCCCATGGCCAGATCTTAGTTTCCAGGCCATCCTCCCTTCTCTGCAGTGTAGGGCAGTCTTGGATGGAGTTGTCCCCATGGGAGCCCAGAGAGCCCTGAGGTTTGACTGAAGGCTTTAGGAACAGAGGCTTGGAGTCTATTCAATCTTGAAAGAGAAAGATTCATCCAGGCTCCTCACCTGTAAACTGGGGGGGAATAATCCTGCCCCATACTGTCAGAATAGAAGTTAAATGAGAAACGGACACAAAGAGCTTTGAAAACTTCTGTGATCACATCTACCTTTGAACTCATACAGCGTATTTTACTAATAACTTCTTTTTACCTTTACTATGGCCATTAGCATTCCATTACCCTGTTTCTAGCTGGACATTAAAGAGGCATGTACCTTGATAGGTGGGTTGTTTGGTATATTTTCTTTTAAAGATGGGAGGCCTTGGGTGCTCTGAAATCAGCTATCCATGTACTTCTGGGAACTCATCTGCTTAAAGTCTTTAGGTTAAAACCGAAATCAGGGGCCGACTCCAATTGCCCAGCGGTTCTCCTTCCTCCACCTTCTCCCCTTCTTCAGCACATGGACACTGCTTCACTTTCAAGACACCAGTAAGGAGACAGTTTCCTACTATCCTGTAAGAATGGGATATGATTTTTTTTAACTGGGTTTACACTTTAAATGGGTGAATTGTAGGCTATGTGAATTATATCTCAATGAAGCTTTTTTTTAAAGCACCTTCAATAAATAATGTGTAAACAAATGGGTGTGGCTATACTCCAGTAAAACTCTATTTACATAAAAAAAACGGATTTCAGACTTCATGCTAATCACACAAAGGTGGGTGAGGGGGTGACGGTATATTTGTAAGAGCCCAGGCTTTGCGGTAAGACAGACCTCATTTTGAATCCTGAGTCGTTCCATTCACTGTGTGCTATGCTTCCTGATACACACAGGCACCCAAACTGGTGGTTCCTTTCCCATTCCAGCACTATGGTTGAAGCCCCATGTTAAGGGCTGGGGATGTTGAAATGAAGAAGCCACCATCACTGCCCTCAAAGAGCTCCACACTCCCCTGGAGCTTATAGAAATGCACATTTGTATATATACGTATATGGCCTCATGGGACAGGTAAACACAGGGGCTAGCAAAGCACGCAGTGTGGGGTGAGCGGCAGTCGGGGATGTCTTCCCAGAGACCAGGGCGAGCAAAGCTCGAGCTAAGCTTTGGAAGATAAAAGCACACAAACTCCACATCAGACAACCTAGGTTTGAATCCCCACTCTGCCCCCTATTTGCTGTGTGACCTTGACAAAGAAACATCACCTCTTCTGAGCTTTGGGGTCCACCTTCTCAGAAAAACGAGGTAATAAGTAATGCTTCACTTGTGAGATGGTTTTGAAATTTACAGGAGTCAATGGATAAAAGTATGAAGCTTAGAGTGAGTTTAGAAACTGAGCTAGATGTCAGATTGGGGGTTCTTAATTAAAAATAAAAATTTAAAAAGTCTGTGAATCCCTACATACATACTGTGTGTTGGAAAGTGAGTTGGAAGTTGGAAGTGAGTAGTGATTTGGAAGTTGTAGTTCCGTTTGAACACGTGTGCATACTTGTATCTTTATCGAACGCAGATCCGTTTGAGGGAACGTCTTCCTGATGAAGGCCTGTGGAGGCCCAGCAGCCTGGACAGCTCCACACTGAGGCACACCCCCTCCCCACCACCAGCCTAATGTGGATTTATAGAGCTTGTTCCTGGTAAGTGCTTCAGGTGTACTATCCCCTTTATGACATTCCTACGTAGTTAGAAACAGGCAATATTATTTTCATTTTATCGACGCAGCTATTAAGGCTGAGAAGTGAGTTAGCTTGGACCGTGGAACTGGTAGGGCAGAAAGGGTCCTAAAGGTCATTTAGTCCGACCCTCATGCTGTGGCTATAATGCTCTCAATAGCATTTCTGCCAAGGTCTTATCCAGCTCATGTCTGGTTATTTTTAGGGACAGGGAGTTCAGTCCGTAAGACTTGGGAGAGCCTTTTCTGACAAGGCTAAACTAGAGTCTATCTGGGCTTTGACATCTGAGAAATCTGGGTTCAAAACTCAGCTTTACCATTCGCTAGCTGGGCAAATGATCAATCTCTTCAAGTCTCCCTATCCTCACATATAAAATTAGAATGCAAGATATCTACTTTCTAGAGTCATTTTGGTGACTAAACAAATAAATGATAGCAAGGCTCTCTGGCAAATATAAAGCAACACACAGGTAAGTTGTCATTGGTTTCACTGTTATAATAAAGGTTTTTCATCTTGACAGGTATCATCATACATTGTTGTTGGACAATGAATTGGCACAACATTTAAATATACACATTCCTTTTGAGCCACAAAATCTACTTCTAGGAATTTATTCTACAGATGTAAGTCCACATCTGTATAACGCACAGATATTATTCATCTGTATCATTAGTAAATTAAAAACACTAGAAACAATCTTAACGTCCTTCAGTAGGGAATTAATTAAATATATCACAATATAGCAATACAATGGAATACACTGTTGTATTATTAGGAGAATGAAGACTTTCTATATGTATATGGTACGGATTAATCTTTAAGATAGATTCTTTAGCGGGAAAAGTAAACTGCAGTACAATGTGTATGGACTGAACCACTGCAATGATAAAGAAAAGTGAATGTAATATATTCACACACACATACACACATGGACTCTTAGACTGTATCTGGAAAAATCGCATCTTGGGAAGGAAATCAGGGAACTGGCGTCTTACTGCATGCATTTTGTACTGTTTTAATTGTTTTTACCAAGATATGTGTTCCTTTTATAGCAACAGAAATACAAGGACCCTAAAAATGCTGACTTTCTTCCTAGACATTAAGTTCCAAAGGGTTGGAAGCACATCACTTTCCTCATCTCAAAAGATGGCCCCTCCATGCCACCAGGCCAATCCTCAGAACTGTGCTGTCTTTTCTCTCTTCCATCTGATTATCAACAACTCCTATCCCCTGTACTTTTCATATCAATCCAGAATCAGATTGCTTCTTGCCATTGTGCTGCTCCCTCCCTGGGCTGACCCACTGTCAACTCTCACTCAGACCTCAGTACTACCCTCCCTACTGGTCTCTTGGTCTCCTCCCCACAGAGAAAGAAGCACTACTGAGCTTTTTAAAAACCTAAGTCAGATCAGGTCCATTGTCTACTAAAAACCCTCAAATAGCATAAATGTCCCTACCATAGCCCCAAAGGACTCACTTGGCCCCAGTCACTCCTCAAGGCCCATGTCCTAACTTCACTTCCCCTGCTCATTCTGTTCCATCCATATGGCCCCGTCATGTTCCTCAGACTCTCCCACCTGTGCACCAGCTTTGCCTTCAGCCTGGAAGGTACTGCCCTCACAGATCTATACGGCTCCCTCTCACATCCTTAAATGTCACCTTAGCCCTTCCTTCCCCACTTTTACAAAATAGCACCTCTCTGACTCTTTATTCCCTCATCTTGCCTTGCTCTTCGACATGACAACATTCCCCGCCGGACACTATTTGTCCATCTGTTGGTGCAGCCTCATCTCTCCTATTAGACAGCAAACTTTGACATCATCCTCAGCAGATGGCACAGTGACAGGAACATGGAGTCCCCAATAAGTGCCTGTTGAGTTTAGTTGGACTGTTTACTAGTGTAATAAAATAAGACCTGGACCGGAATAAGGAGACCTGAACACTAGTTCTCCATCAGTCATGTCCTATGACATTAAGCAGTTCTTGTCACTTCTTTAAGGCCCACATGGTAGCAGTGGCTTCCAGCCCAGTATCTCTACGCTCCTGGCAATTTCTGAAGTTGAAATAGCAGTGTCATTTTCAGTATTTCAAAGTGTCAGAAAGATTTTCCTAAAGCGTGTTCTATGGGATGCTAATATATGTTCCTCAACAAATAAAGAGCTCCAAGGTTAAAAACAAACAAACAACAACAACACTTCAATTTTTAATGCACCAATGGGCTTATTTTCCACATTTATTTTGCCTCAGAATTTGTGTGTATGTACATGCGTGTTTGCATGCACATGTGGGTACATGTATGTAGTTCATCTCACAATATGAGAATTCAGCAGAATACATGTTGGAAAAGTCTGGACTAGGCAGATTCACAGTCACGACAAGGTCAGTGAGTGACACTAATTTCCTCACACTGACCAAAGGCAGTTACAAAAGTTTTTGATTTATGATACATGGAGAAAGAACTTAATCATGGCTTCAAACATGCAGACATGAAGCCCATGTCCTGCTTCTCACACCATTGTCCCTCCACTACTCCATTATACCCTGAAGGCTGTACTCCAGTCAAATGTGCAGCTCTCCAGATATTCCAGGCTGTTCTGTGACCCAGGGCTTTGTACTTTTTGTTGCCATTGATGGAAATTAACTCCCTCTCATTTTCTGTCACCACTCTTTATTCATTTCTCAAAACTGAGCTTAAAAATGACCTCCTCTTGACTCCTTCTGTTTGACTCCTTTACATCTTCACTGTATCCCACACTTTCCTCTGTTATAACACCCCAAACAATAACATCACATAAAGCTTACATGTCTGTCTTCCTCATTGATGCTGAGCTCCTCAAAATCGTGGGCCCCGGGCCAGTCATCTTTGTAGCACATAGCATAGGTCTGCCGTTAGGTAGATGGGGAAGGAGAGAAAGAAAGATAGAAGGAAGGAGAGAGGTAGGAAAAAAGGAAGGAGGAAGTCTGGAAATCATTGCATAAGGGACAGAAAGGAACCAAAATAAGGAGAGAAAACAGAAGCTGGATAGAGTGCACAGCCTAAGAGCCTGATGTCTGTAGCAGCTTTTCCCCAAGGAACCACCATCCTATGAAATGTTCATATTTGTTCCATGAAAAAAGTGTCCATGGACAAGCAAGTTGAGAAATGTACATCATGATTATACCCTTGTGGAAATATATGATGCCCACAAGCATAATAAAAGATCTGAGAAGTTGCGTACAACAAATTTGAAATATCAAAAAATAAATAAATAACCTTTGCCTACCACCTTGCTCTTTACAAGGCAGTTTTATTATTCTCTCCATCAATTTGTATATTTATTCAGCAGTAACAGAGCACTGTTGATGAATCCACCACTTTGAAGTATACCCAGATGAACCATGAACCTCATGGACTGACTGTCTGATGGAAGAGAAAACAATTTGAAACTTGTTTGACTTTCATAACTACCCCGTAAGAATGATCAAATATTACAATGTCAATTTTACAGTCTTAATACACTGAAGGACAGAGTTTTACTGATAGAGAACTCTCACTTTGGATTCAGGAGAGTGAGTTGCTGGATCTGCCACCTTCTCAGTGGAGGACGCGGGGTGACTCACCTAAATTCTCCGAGCCTCAGTTTACTTATCTGATGGATAGTGATTATTGGTTCTTCTTCAAACAAATTAAAGGAGGTAATGTAGAGAGAACAAAAGTCCACGAAGCAGCTGACATGTACGGCCTCTTAATACGTGCCAGTTTTCATATTCTCATCATCATAAGTTTTCTTAATGTTATTGTTAACAGTACTAGTGTTGGATATATTTAAGGTCACATGATTAATAAGTTTCAGGATGGGATTCAAAGCTATATCCTCTAAGACAAATATCTATGCACCTCCCATATGAAAAGTGGGCTGATAAACACAGAATCCAGGGGTGTGGAAGGAGGCTCTAGTGTCTATTCTAGTGTCTAGTGGTGATATGGCCTTTCATCAAGATCCTTTACTCCCGGCTCTAAAAATTAACCCTTAAGCACCTGTCACAATTAGAAAAGTATGCCTTGAGTTGAGTCCCTCTCTCACTCTCTAGGTTTGCCCACCAGCTCTTATTCAGACCTCTGCAGTAACAGAAAGTCTTGGCCTTCTGTGTCAGGAGAACCTCTTGGAGCCAGTGATTATATTCTGACAGGCCTCTAGGATGATTAACAACCAGCATTTCCAGCATGAAATGGGTCACACTTGAAATACATGCAAGTGATGTACAGGATTTATGATAACATTGCTCATCCTAAGCAAAGGGGCTGTGCCATTTTTATTCACTCACTCAACATTTCATCAAGCCGCATTTATGTGTCAGGAACTGGGCTAGACACTGGGGCCACAGAGAACAGAACACAGAGCTTGCTCTCAGAGAGATTCAGACTAGAAAAAATGCTCTCAAGTTCTCCAGGTAAGGATCTCCTTTTTTCATGGTTCTAAAGAATATACGTCATCTGCTCCAACTGTCATTTTCCAAAGGAGTAAACTGAGGCCCAAAGATGTAAAGTGACTCACCCAAGGACACAGGCAGGCTTGATTAGATGTCTTAAGCAAAGGTGTGATCCTTCACAGATAAAAAAATACAAATGCTCATAGGCTGATGATTATAAAGAGGTCTGGGGTTTCTCTAGGGCCTATCCTGATTTCCTTTTGACCTTGGACATGGGGTTTGGGGCTTGCTGATGAGTCTCAAGGCCATCATATGCAACGTCCATTTCTGCTCCTTGACAAGAGCTCTTTAGGGTATTTAAAAATACATTACACAATGTGATGGCTGGAGCGTATTCTCATGGATGGTTACACGGGAGTCACAGTCCCACTCCTTGCTCTGTCACCAAGATGGTATGATTGACCGCCTGGGTGTTAGTGACCCTGGGCCAAATCTCTTAATGTTCTTTCCTCCTCCACAGAATGGCGAAGACAATGGGAGTTCCCAGGCACACTGGTCCATTGTGAGGATGGATTGTTTCTCCGTGCCCATAAAACTCTCCGAGTTCCACTGAGAAAGGCACGATTATTATGATCCCCTCGAGAGTTCCCCTTCCTTGGTAACAAAAGTGAAATTGTACTTTATCTCATTAGCTACCCATTATATACTGGTCACCTACCAAGAACTTGTAAGATTTCACATGTAAATTAGCCTGGGCCAGCAGCCAAAACAGAATAAAAAGCGGGCGACGTAAGAGCCCTACTGAACTAGGTGTCCTGGGCGTTGGATTCTCAAATTGGCTCTGTCCCTTGCCTGGCTATGTAGCAAACTTCTGGACCTCTCTCCTGACCTCCCTGGCACTCAACACATGGAGATAATGATCCTATCCTTGTTTTCTGTGTTGCAGAATGGCCATGGGGCCCCCACAAGAAAACAGATATGAAGGCAATTTGTAAATAGCAAAGCCATATATAAACATCAGGTGTAACTAATACCAATGGTTTCTAGCTCAGAGAAAGCTTGTCTCAAAAGTTTGCAAGTCATGGGCTGAGATCTTGGGACATCAACTCTCCTCAAATAATGCCATGTGTAGGAGTTAGGTTCCCAGGCAAGCTGAGAGAATACTAGTTAGCCCCAAATTGTAAAAAAGTACAGGTAGAAAAGATACAATTTCTACTGTACCCAATTGCCTTTGATAATTGAGTTTCTTGGGGAAAATGCATTCTGAATCCTAAGTCCCCCAGAAGATAGCTCTCTTTCCAGCAACTTTAAGTGGTAGGAGGTCACAAACTTGGAAACAAGACAGGTTGAATTCAAGTCCCCACTTCTGCCATTCTTTAGTTATGCGACTACAGAGAAATGAATGAACCTCCCTGATCTTCAGTCTCCTCATCTGTGAAATGTGGACGATGATGACCACAGTGGGATGGTTAAATGAAGCTCAGCTAAGTACTATGCCCAGGGCAGTTCCCTTCCTGTACATAAAGAACTTGGCTGACTCTCTTCATTTGCATAAAGAAGGTACTTTTCCACAGCTCCACAGTAACCTCTCCTGAGGAGTCTGAGGTGTGGGGATAGAGGACAGCCACCCTATGGGGTGAGAGGCCTGGCCTCAGTCTCCCTCGTTGGCTCTACCTGTGGGTAAGTGAATTGTAATCATAAGGTTCAAAGGAACCATACATGGAGACCAGAGTCACCTCCTCATTCAACAGGAGCAAACCAGTAGAAAAAAATTCTCTACTGTGGTGAAACTATTCTGTATGATACCATAATGGTGGATATATATCATTATACATTTACCCAAAGCCACAGAATGTACAAGACTGAGAGTGAACCCTAATGTACACTACCGATTCGGGGTGATAATGATGGGTCATTGTAGGTTTATCAGTATAATAAGTGCACCACTCTGGATGCTTGGGTGGCTCATTGGTTAAGCAGCTGCCTTCAGCTCAGGTCATGATCCCAGGGTCCTGGAATCAAGTCCCACATCGGGCTCCTTGCTCAGCAGGGAGCCTGCTTCTCCCTCTGCCTGCAGCTCCCCCTGCTTGTGTGCTCTCTCTCTCTCTGACAAATAAATAAATAAGATCTTAAAAAAAAATAAGTGCACCACTCTGGTGGGGGATATTGATAATGGGGCGGGCTACGCAAGTATGGGGCCGGGGATAGATAGGAAATCTCTATACCTTCTGTTCAGTTTTGCTCTGAACCTAAAACTGCTCTAAAGAATAAAGTCTTTAAAAAAATTCTCTAGTGGCAATGAAGGCGCAGACCATAAACTATCAATTCAATTCCTTCAGTAAATCACATTTCATTCTGATCCTCAGTGGCCTGTAAGTCAGGGCTTACCAACTTAAAACTTAACAACAAACTTGAAGTTACGTTCCTATGATACGTTTGATTTAGGCTTCCAAAATGGTCATTAGAATTATCTCTTCATTGGGAAGACTAGTAACTGTTAAAGAACTTTTTTTTTTTTTTTTGCTTTTTCCCCAACATGGTGCAAACTTTCAAACATACAGAAAATTCTATAATGAACACCCATATACTGCTTAACATTGTACTCTACTTATTTTTTTTTTTTTTTTTTTTTTTTTTTAAAGATTTTTTTTATTTATTTGAGAGAGAGAGTGAGAGAGAGAAAGAGCACAAGAGGGGGGAGCGGGAGAGGGAGAAGCAGACTCCCTGGCGAGCAGGGAGCCCGATGCGGGACTCGATCCCGGGACTCCAGGATCATGACCTGAGCCGAAGGCAGTCGCTTAACCAACTGAGCCACCCAGGTGCCCTGTACTCTACTTATTTTATCACATATCTAACCATCTATCCATTTCTGTTGCCATTCATCAGTTCATCTTATTTTTTCATGCATTTTAAATTAAATTGAAGACATCTGTGCATTTTCTCCCTAAACACTTTAGCATGAATATCATTATCTAGAGTTCAACATTTGTTTCTTTTGTTTAACATTTGTTATTTGTTTTCTTTGGAGGTAGAGGTTAGATACAGTGGAAGGCATGAATCTTATGTGAACTTTCACACTAAGTTGTGACAAATGCATATGCTTGTCTAAGCAAAGCTCTTACTGAGATTTGAAACATTGCCATTGCCCCCCCCAGAAGTCCATTCCCATTCAGACTCCAGAAACAGCCACTTTTCTTTTTTTTTCCCCATGATAGGTTTTTCCTATTCTAGAACTTCATATAAATGGGATCAAACAGTATGTACTTTTTTGTGTAAGGCTTCTTTTACTCAGCATGTTTTTGAGATTCACCCATGATATTGTGTGTATCAATAAGTCGTTCCTTTTTATTGCTGATCAGTATTCATTTGTATAAATATACCACTGTTTGATTGTCTATTTCTTATTCATGGACACCTGGCTATTTCCAGTTTGGGGCTAGACTGAGTAAGTCTGCTATGAGTATTCTGATAAAAGTCTTTCATAGGTATGTGTTTTCCTTCTCTATGATAGAGTTGCAGATCTGCTGGGTCATAGGTTAGGTGTGTGTTCAATTTTATAAGAAACTAACAAGCCCTTTTCCAATGTAAATATACCATTTTGCACTCCCACCAATGATATATGGGAGCAGTAGGAGCTCCACGCCCTTGTCAACAATTGGGGTTATCAGTCTTTTTAATTTTAGCCATTTTTGTGGTGTATTGTATTATCTCATTGTGTGAAAATGGATTTTTAAAAGACAAAGTTATCTGAAAATAATTTAAATGAAACATCTATGAGCCACAAAATATTTCAGGGAGTTATATTTCTAGTTGTATTATTTTTGGATGTGTAGTGAACTGGAGGGTTAAGAGCAAGAGAAGCTGCATTCTGACATTGTCAAAACACTGAGATAATAATAAGTATAGCTGATATAATATGCTTCTGTTCCAGGGATGCTTCTAAGCTCTTTACATGCATAAAACCCCAGTAACTAGCATAGACTGAGTGGTTACTATGTGCTAAGCACCTAGCACTTTACTGATCTAATTTAATCTTCTCTACATCTGCTGAGTCAGTATCGCATGCCATTCTCCATAGATGAAGAATCTGACTTGCCTGACACCAGTGCATGAACAGGGGCCAGGATCTGAACCGATGTTGGTCTAACTCTGTGACCCACGCTCAGAGGGGACACAGCACCACACTGCCTCAGTGCTGCATGGTCACCCAGAGACAGAAGACATCATGTCACGGATCCTTTTCTCTGCATTTGGCTCAAATTTGCCAAGCCTCTTTAAAGTTTTCACCTGAGCAAACTGTACGGCAGGGGTATGACTTTTGCTGGCTCAGCACTCTGCCAGAGAGAGGAAACAAAATTCCTGTGACCCAGGAAGCAACAAGTCTGTCTCCCCTAAGGCAAGTCATTTCTGGCTGTTTCAATTTCAGTCACTTAGTAACTTCTGAGACTCAACCTCCGTTCCTTCTCTGGAAGTTAACTCGAGGCCTCATTGAGATATACATCTCCTGCTGCCAGCTTCAGGCCCTGTGCTGACTAACGTCTGCCACAGAGGCTAATTAGTGAGGCAGCTCGACACTTGGCACAGCACAGCTAGTCTTGCTTGGGAGGCAGGGCCAGGAGCATCTCTTCTGGAGTCAAAGGGACCTGCAGTTGACTTCTGACTCTATCACATCCTAGCTGTGTTACATCTGGGTAAATTGTGTTATCTCGCTAAGACTCACTTTCCGCATCTGTAAAATGGGCATAATGATCTCAATAAATGTATCATGGAGCTTTTGTGAGGATTAATCAAGATAATGACTAAAATATTCACCACAGTTCATGAACTGGTGCTTAAGAGATGTCCAGTATCATTATGGTGATTGTTTACTGGTGTCTGTCTTCATTGGAGATGATTATCAAATGAATTAGTGTTACTGCCAGGGTAGTGAGTATCTATAGGTCAATGGTAGGAGAAGAAGAAAAAGAGAATAAACATTTATTCAATACCAACTAAATGCTGGAATACCTTCATTAAGACTGGGAAGGTAGTCAATATTCCCATTTTACAGATGAGGAAAGCAAGTCACAAAGTGGTTAAGTAACATTACCAAGGGCAATAAGGGGTCAAAGGATCACCACCAGAAAAAAAAATGTGTAAAAAACTCCCCTAGGCAGGTGCTGGTCAGGCTGTCCATGGCTGCTGGAAATGCTGGGGACTGACTCTGTTTGACTTGGCAGGTGGGAGCAGGAAACTTAAAACAGATCTCAATTTTTACAGTAGATAGAACATAGCATTGAAGAAAGATATAAAAAGAAAAGGATGGGCTCAATTGTTGAAAGACCTGCTTTTAATCTCAGGCTTCATATATTTCCTGAAGTGTGACCTTGGAACAGTTACTTGGTCATCCTGAGTTGTGCCTTCCACTTCCTCTTTCCTGAGTTGATTTTCTTATCTAGAAAATGGGCACATTTTGGAGGGTCACAAAGGCAACTACATAGTGAAATGCAAAGCCCTATAAGCAGGTTATTTCAAAGAAAATAGGAGCCCTTGAATAAATCATCAGCCTTGAGAATGGAAGGCTCACACCGTGTCGTAAGTACCAGTGTGGTCCTACTGATATATACCATCTGGAATCAGTCTTGATTGCAACTATATTTCACATGCATTTAAAACCCTGCACTGAGCATTCATCAAATGCCTCCCGATGTCCTAAGAAATTTGCCCTGCCCTCAAGAAGCTCCCAAGGCAACAGAGAAGACAGATTTGAGAACAGATACCTCAGCAGCAATGTGACATGTTCAATAATGGAGTACTTCTCATCTTAAAACTACGGGGGGAGGTAGGCATGCAAAGTGCTTTTATCTCTACTGCAAAAGAAAAGGCTGAAGGTCAGAAAGGTCCTGTGCCCTGCCCAGAGTTACACAAACATGAGAAATGGAGCCCAAACATCTCTAACTCTAAATCTACAGTATCTCATGCAAAGGGATTTCTGGGACAGGAGGAGTTGATTAATTCTGCTTACCTCAACTCACAGCTAGAGGCCCAGAATGTTCTCTGGACCCAGTCAGCTAGCCCTCACTGTGGGGCCATCTGAACAGGAGTCAATCTCTGCCTGTGGGCAACATTATGTGTGGGTCCCATGGCCGCTGAACCTGCTGGCCAAGAGACATGCCTGCAGCCAGGGCCCTAGTGCCCTCCTTTTCCAAAGACAAAAGGGCAGTCAGGAAGTACATCAGATGGTAACTGCAGGGCCCACTCCATGACACCAACTGCTCAAGAAGAGCAGGAAAAGAATGGCCACTGAGAAGCAGGAAATGTCTGTTGCATGATTCCTGATAAGCCAGGCCTGTGGGCTGACTTAGCATCCACCTCAGGGCACACTATAATCAATTAGTTGGTCAGTCAACAAACACTGTGCAGCTGCAATGGGCCAGATCTTGTGCAAAGCTCAGAAGGATACCCAAAAAGGAGTAAGTAAGATCCAAACCCCTTCAAGAAGCTTTTCATCTAGTGAGGGGATAGGACAGATGCATTTGAAACTTCAACTAACTATACAAGGTGGCACTCTGTCTTTAGGTTAAAGCTGACCTCCAAATGAGACAGAGAAAGTTAATCACCTCCATATCCCTTTTCCTCTTCTTGTGTTTACTAATACGATCTCCCAAGTTTCATCTGTGCATATGGCCACCCAACAGAGGACAACACTGCCCAACTACATTGCAGCTCAGTATGGTCATGAGATGGAGTTCCAGAAGTGGAAATAGGATGTGTGCATCTTCCAGATCCCATTCTTTTAAAAAAGCTATTTGTGCCTTCCACTTCCTCTTTCCTTTTTCCTGTGGGTTGGAACCTGGATGTGGTAGTGATGAAACGACTTTGACCATTCAGAAGAGACTATTGCCCTGAGGAATGGCTGAGCCACAAGGTAGAAGGAATAATGGCCCTGGGTGATATAGAACAGAGCAATATACCTATCTTGAATGGCCTGTTCACTCTTGTTGAGTGAGAATGTTCTATCTTGCTGGAATCATTGTACTTTGGGCTTAGCTGTGCCCTAAAATAATGTGTTATGCATTTATCTATAGATAGCTTGCATTCATGGCCCATGCCTTCATGCACTCATTCATAAACATTTACCTGGCATTTCTACACTATCAGGCACTGTGCAAGGCACCCAGACATACATTATCACTGTTAATCCTTATAACAATGTGAAGCCAAATATTACTGCCATCCTCACTATAAAGATAAGGAGATGGTCATTCAGAGCTATGTAGTAACTTTCTGGAGGTCACACAGCTAGTAAAGGGCTGATCAGGGACAAAAATGAAAGTCTTCTGCCTGTCTAAAATAAAGTTACACTCCTTCCGCTATACCTACATAGCACCGAACATGAGCTGGAGATATTGCATTATAAGACATTGTCTTCATTTTAAGAAATAATTCTGTGTTTAAGAATCAAGAAACAATGAGAATAAAATGCAAGAATAAACCCAACTGCACAGTAAAAATCCACAAAAACAATTATTATTTGAGCTGCTACAGTTGAACCACCTTGCAGTAAGATGGTGTGTTTTCAAGAGCAAAGGGTTCCTGAGGCTTCATTGGAAGAGGCCACTATTCCATTGGAAGAACCTATTCAGAGAAGCACAAAGCCTTCCTTCCCCCCCCCCTTCTATTGGCCCTGCCCTCTAAATAAGGAGTCATGATAAATTGGCCCTCATCATCCAACATGCCTATATTTATTATGGATATATGAGTAGAGCCTATAGAAATAATAGTCCTTTACCATCAGGAATATTCACCAGTGGGAATTATGGGAAAAGCACATAATTTATAGGCAGTGACTGTGAGAATGCTCCCCCTCGTCCAGAAAGGCCATAAATTGCAGAAGGAGATACACAGATAACAATTCTTTAGACTTGAGAAAGGCAAGAACAGTTTTATATTATGTAATTACCTAAACCCACCATCCACCACACTCACATCCAAGATTTATGGCAGCAAGAGAGCCATGCATGGGCCCACGGCATTTTCTCCTGATTTATAGGGAGACATGCAGAATAGGAGAAAGGGCCAATGAGAGTCCTGCTGTGGGAAGAATAGGCCATTAGGGACCCGGTCTGCTCCTGCCTGAAGAGAGGATGGACAGAGATGTGAGTAACGCTGGGCTCCAGTGCCCACCATTCTACTTGGAAACACAGGAAGCACAACACAAATTGGCCACGTCAGACAAATGCTGGCCCCCTTCATGGGTTTCCTATGGACTCAGATAAAAGTCCATATTGCAAGCCAAAACAGTCAAAGTTCTTCATAATCTCTTCCTAACTGACTCTACCAGCTCAGATTGCACAGCCATTTCCATTCGCACCACACAGACTTTACCTTTCCTTAAACCAAGATTGCCTTTCATATGTCGTATCTGATACCCTGCTGCCTGGGCCTGGAATTTCCTTCTCCACCCCCTGGACTCCAGCCTTTCTGTATGTAGGCATGCTTTGAAGTTCAACTCAAATACCAGCTTCTAAACAAGTCTCCTAGAACTGGCTGGCTTTTTAGCACTCACTCAACCCATCCACTACTCCCCCATGTTACTACACTACACATGGGCCTGCAGAGGTTTCTTTATATGTGTGTGTGTGCCCCAGACGATGCTGTAGGCACCTTAATGGCAGAGATTTGATGTTAGGAAGAAAACAGGCTTTGGAGTGATTCCATCTTGAATTCAAATCTTAAGTCCAACACTCAACAGCTTCAAAACCTGGACAAGTTGCCGAACCTGCTTCCTATAAATGCAAGATGAAGATGATATCCAAACTTGTAAGACTGGTATTGTCATTAAATCTGATAATGATTATTAAGTGCCTTTCACTCAACAGATATTATCTTGATTCCTTCCCCTTAGCCATGCCTGTATCTCTAATGCTCAGTATAGTTTCTGTGCTCCATAATTATCAGATGGATGAATAAATCAATAAATCAATAATGTTACCTGTGATTTGGGATTTCCTTTGTAACAATGCTTTCAAGATATTACTTATCATTGACCCAGGCTTTGGAAGTAGGGGACCTCCGAGAAGAACAGCTTCCATGCTTCCTAGCCTTGGTCAGGGTCAAGGTTATCAAGTTGGTTTGGGAGTATCTAATAACATCTGCTTAATGGAAACAGCCTCCTACATAGACACACTTAGGAGCTTGGCAAGACACTCCAAAATGCACTATCTCTTCCATCTCCCTGTACCTACCTGGTCAGTGATCCATTGGTCCACTCCCCAGCTTGTTACAACATCTCACTTAATCATGTAATCATGCTGCTTTACAGAGAAGGCGGAGGAAGCACAGACACATACAAACACACACCTTTTATCTCTCTACTGTGGGCACCACCATCTTTACACTCCATCCTGCTGATTTATTGAAACTTCAGAGTTGAAAAAGACTTTGTAGGGTATTTACTCCTATATAGAAAGCCCTATTAGCAACCTTTACGCATCTTCTTGAATGTGTCTGTCTCTCCCAAACAACTTTCTGATATCTCTGATTATTGTAAAGTTATTAATTGTATGGAGCCAATATTGCCTGCCTGCAGCTTTTACCCTCCAGCCCAAATTTCCAGGCAGGGCCATAGAGACGTGAGGATGAAGGTACCCTCTAATTGCATTTTCTGTACACTAAACACTGCATGGTTTTCAGTTTGTTTTTATTGCTATTGTACTAAATGCACTCTGCTAGGAACCCTCCTCTAAAAGTTCTCCCTCCATGATTCTTACCTTTGAAAATCTAACAAAATCTTTCTAGAAAAATGTGCGCACATACTTACCTATATACAAACTTCTGCATTCAATTTCAAGGTGTTTATACAATCACCAAAGGCTACCTATCAATCCTCCAAATAGAAACTCTTATTCTCACCTCTGATTCCTTTCAGTCTGGGCCTTACTTAGTCATGATTTTACTCCAGAGACCAGCACAAGACTGGCACTTGGCAACTGCTCATTACATAAATGTTATATAAGTGAAATTTGGTGTTCATGAGCTTCACAAGGTACCAAAGACCAGACTGCATTCTTTCAAGTACTTCTAATCCACAAAGGAGGTTGGTGACTGCTACTCCAGTTTACAGGTAAATACAGTGAGTCCCAGAGATCACAAAGCTGGCAAGTAGTAGAGCCAGAACTAGGACCCAGTCACCAGGGTCCCGCCAACTCATGGTACTTCCCAAGGCAGCCCTCCATTGTTTTCCATATCTCAGCATGGAACTTCCCTGCACCTTTTTCTTCCTTGAGGCACATATTACTCAAAGGAGACATAGAAACTTTTCTCAGAACTGAACTGTGTTTCCCCCTGAGTCTGGGGAACGAGATGCACTCCAGGTGGGGCAGATAGTCACAAGTGAGCTATCTCTGACTTGTGAAGAGCTACAGTACTAACATGTTGTTTGTGATAGCGGGCTATGTGTCTAAACCCCAGACGGTTCCTAGTCCACAAACTCTAAGATTATATCATAAATGATATTTTCTTTGCCTCTTCAGATCTGCTCTTTCCACCTTCTTACCAGGATCTGTGTCTTGGGAAATTGACATTTATGGCTGCATCAACAGGCTTCTTGCCCTCTGACTTCCTGTAGCATTCAGTGGGAGGCACCAGCAAGAGATGGAGGTGGAGGAAGAAGATGAAGTCTGATGTTTATTCCCTGGCTCTTTGCAAAGGTTCATCACACTCCTGTAAGGTGGTCCTCTCCCCAGAGTTACCTTCTTTGACTTCTGGTAACTCTCCCTCTCCTTAACCTTCCAGATCTAGGGAGTATAGCTCAGGGTCCTGCATTATCCCTTGTTGGTTTCCTTAAACCTACTCACACCTTTATAATAATCCCTTTAATAAACTTTCCCAGTTTGAGTGTTCCGTATGTTACTTGCTGGGACCCCACCTGATGCCTGGCCACCACCCTTATTCCATCTGAGGGAAGATGCTTAGCATTTATATGAAGAGAAAACAAATCAAGGAGCCCTAGATTAGTAGAACTGGGAGAGACCTTAGAGTCCATTCCCTTTACTCTATGAATAGTAATGGTAGTAGTGTCATAACAATGCTGATTATTGAGCATCTTCTATGTGTTCAAGTGCTGTGTGTCCTGCTTTATATAAATTATCTCAATTCCTTATTTCCAAAGTAGACACCATAGTCCCTGTTTACAAAAGAGGAAACTGAGGCATAAAGAATCACTTGCCCAGAATCTCACAGGTGGTAGGCAGTTGAGTGAAAATTTGAGCCCAGCTTTATCTGATTCCTAAGCATATGATCTTCATACTAGATGTCCTGCATATGATGGCCCTGAGACTCAGAGAAAGTACACTAGCCCAAAGTCACCTAGGGAAATAGCTGCAGAGCCAAGACCAGAAATGAGCACTCTGGACAATGACCCTATACTTCACTCAGTATATTTTAGGGTTTCTCAATCTCAGAACTATTGATATTTCAGGCTGAATAATTTTTTGCTGTGGGGGCTGTCTTGTGCATTGTAGGGCAGCATCCCTGGTCCACCTGCTAGATACCAAGTCGCACCTCCCTCACCAGTCATAACAACCAAAAATGTTACCAACCTTGCCAAATGTTCTGTGTGGGAAAAATCTGTCTTGGTTGAAAACTACTGGTATACAGTTCAATTCCATAGTGTTTAACCAACTCATATTCTATGCATCAGATATGGCAGAAAACACAAAGATTGTTTCAAACAAGACCAGCATGCCTC
This sequence comes from Neomonachus schauinslandi, assembly GCF_002201575.2. Taxonomy (NCBI): domain Eukaryota; kingdom Metazoa; phylum Chordata; class Mammalia; order Carnivora; family Phocidae; genus Neomonachus; species Neomonachus schauinslandi. Next base: position 45,759,971 of record NC_058406.1, read on the forward strand.
CTGTCCAGGGAGCACAATCTAGAGGTGTGCACACAACAACCTCCCATGTGTAGGTCAAACACACCCACCTTCAAAATGCCTGAGAGGGCAGAAGAGGGAGAGGTCAATACCTGTGGAGGTAGAGAGAATTGGCTTCCCCTTAGAGGAGTGAAGAAGGTTTTACAGAGGGGGCAGCTCACTTTTTTGCCTTAAAGAATGTGTAAAACGCTGATGGGCCTCTGAGGGCCTACAAGAAAGGCAATTCAGGTAATGGAGTGTCCCGAGTAGGAACACAGATCACATTCCCAAACTAGATAAGCTGTGGCCTGCCTTTGAAAAGTCCAGCTTCTCTCGAAGGGAATTCAAGGCCTTCCAACCCCCTCATCTCCAGCTTCACCTCTTTGTTGTGTCTTGGATTTATGGCTCACGACATAGCATCACGCTTTCACCTCTATGTCCTTGATTATGCTCTCCTCTTTGTTGTCCTGCACTACCCTACAACCTTTCCCTCTCACCTGCCTCCCAATCTTGCCTAAATCCTACACTTCCTTAGAGACTGAGCTCTAAGGAGGCCCTACTCCATGCACTACAATCTCATGATAATGTTTACATATACATATTTTATCTCCATGACTACTCAGTAGTAGATTATGACTTTAGCTTGAGGACAAGAACTGTGACAATCCTTTCAGTATTTCAAACATTTAACAAAGCACCTGGAACTAAACAGGGGCTCAATTATGGCTAATGAATAAAAACTGAAATGAATGAAATAGTCACAAAAATTATAATGGCCTGTGAAAACACTAATTATGTATTTGTGAAGTTAAGACAGGTGAAGATAGAGTTGAATTTATGATCTACAATCGCCAATGCAACAAAACAAATAGGGAAAAAACTGGAAAGAAGTAAGTCCAAATGTCAACATTGGTTTTCTTAGAATTCTAAGATTGCTGGTAGCTTTTATTTTTGCCTTGCAATTTTATAAAATTAAAAAAATGCCAATAGTAAACTGCATTGCTGTGTAATCATGAAAATATATGGTATTTCTTTTTTTTTAAATACAAGGTATTTAAAATGGCTCCTGTGAGCATTGGCTGTTTTTACCATTGACATCCACTCCTTGGTATAACATTAAATTCCTGATTGGCTTTGGAGAGCCTGCATTTCCCTCATTCTTAACTAATGTGCCTTGAGTCAGCTTGACTCTAGCCCAGGCCACACTGGTTCAGCATGTAACAGAGACTAAATCAATCAATGCAAACCTTAGCCTCAGAGTTTGATTCCAGCACTGAGCATGACCCAGCAGACTGATCAGGGAGAATGAAATTCAGTGCTGAGTCTTTAACTTGAGTTGATGGGGAAGCAGACACTTTCTCTTTTTTCCTGGACTGAGTACTAGAATGACATGAGCCTGGAGCTGCCAGGAGAGCCACTCTGTCCAGAGTAAGGAAGCTGTTAACCTACAGGAAGCAGAGCCAAGAGATAAAGACTTGGGTTCTTGTTTGGGTTGTGAATCAAGCCAGGCTTGAAGCTTCCCTGGATACTCTTTCCCTTTATCTATTTACATATTATGCATATAATATTTAATACCTAAAAAAGATTACTACTACTAATAATAAAATGAACATCCATGTGCTCACCAACAACACACCACTGTGCTTACCATTGCACCAACAATGTGCCCCTCCTTATCCCATCTCCTGCCTTCCCTTCCCCCAGCAGCTATTACCATCCTTAAAGTTGTATCAAGCAATCCTTTCCTTTATAAGAAATAATTTACCACATATGCACATATCCCTAAACAATACAATCTTTAGACTTCGTTGTTTTTGTGCTTTATAAAAATGGAATCACACATACATGGTCTTCTGAGAATTGCTTTTTCCACCCAACATTAGTCTCCAAGATTCATCTGTGTTGTTACAGGTAGCTGTACTTCATTTATCTTTAGTGCTCTAAGAATTTTCATCTCTTTTTATAAAGAACTTTAATAGGAGTTGCAAAAGTGCCAGCATTCTCCAAGGGGAAGGAAGGAAAAATAAACTAGTATTTGAGAACTGCTTTCTACGTTTCAGGCACTAGGATAGTCACTGTATGTGCACTGTCCCTTACCTCCACAGAAAAATCCTATGAAGTGGGTATGATTATCTCCATTTCATAGATGAGGACATAGATTATCATGCTTTCAAGATTATCAAGCTGGTCAAATGCAGGGATGTTCTGCTCATCCTCTTCCTAATCCACTGCCAGACAACTTATCTTATGCCCTTCAAAGAGAAACTTAGGAAGCCTAACATTTTAATAAGAAAATAACATTAAGGCATCCCTTCAGTGCTTAAGGGGGAAGTCTGTGGGGCTTGACTGGGTTCAAGTCCTGGTTCTGCCATTTCTTAGCTGGGTCTGATACCTAAGTGTCCTCATCTGCAAAATGAGGACAATAGTACCCACCTCCTTGGAGAAGTGTGAAGACGGAAGAAGTTACTATACCAAATAACACAGCACAGGGCCTGGCACATATAAATCCTCAATAAATGCCGGCTGTTATCCCATATCCACTCTTTAGCATCACTTGCCAGATATCACACACCTTGTATTTCATCACTGCTAATCTTTGATCGTCACGAATGATTTCTCCAGGTCCCCCGACAAGGTCAGCGTATTTCTAAAACATAAATGCGATCACTTGATTTTTCTGCTTAAAACCCCTCACTTCTAACTCATCACCCACCAAAAAAAGTTCATAAATTGACACAATCAATTTATACTGTGAAATTATTGATCCACTGATGGTTTCCAAAATATATGGTATGTTTCATGCCCCCTTATCTTTGCATATTCTGTTCCCTTTCCCTGGAATGTTTTCTCCTGCATCTGACTTGTTCTTGTATTTCAAAACTGAGCTCAGATATTATCTCTCCTCCTCATTTCAACCAGGGTCAAGCCCCTCTCTTTTAAACCAATGACACTCTATACACATGTCACCTGTTGGGCAAATCTCTTCGCACTACAGTTATTTGTTTTCCCTGTTTCGTTCTTCTTTAGTAGACTCTTAGCTCCCTGACGGCAAGGGCTGTATTTTCTTCACTTTTGATCTGCAATTCCTAGTTCATAAGCAGGCTCCTTGTAGTACTCGAGAATGTTGAATTAAATGCAGTTGAGGTCCTTAGCTTTGGTGGGTTAAGGAACTAGCAAATAGAGAGGCTTGGAATTATGCTACACCAATCAGGAGAATGATTGCAATTCCCCTGCAGACTGGGGAGCTGGCATATTAGCATGTAATTTAATAGACCCTGGCACAAGTTCATTTTTATAGGCAGAGCATCTATTTTAATGGTTACATATATAACCACAATTTTCAATCTGCTCCTTTTCCCCAAGAGAAAGTCATGGAAAGAATCAAGGAACGAATACATGGGGGAAGAAATAAAGTCCTCAGTATTACTTTCTTAAAACATATTACAGAGAAGGAAGACCCTGATTCACAAGGAAACATAGGCTTGGAAATACCTGGAAAATGAAATTAGCACAACGAATAAGTTTGTTAGAATTGTTTTGCCTTGAGTATCTTTTTCAAATTACTAGTCTGACCAATGTATCAACACTGAATTACCCACTTGCTTCAGGTCTGTGAAGTTTCTCTATTATAAAGCTCTTTACAGAAAAGTTGCGATAAAGCTTGGAGCCAGAGGTTTTATGTTTAAATGATGAATTTGGCACTTCCTAGCTGGAGAGCTTTGGGAAAGTGACTTCATAGAGCATTAGTTTCCTCATCTGGCAATTGAATAACAGTACCTAATTCATAGGTCAATTGCAATGATCAAATGAAGTAATGCTCATAATGCATGCAGTTAGCACAGCACCTAGTACTTGGTAGGTGACCAGTAAATGTTAGCTCGTAGAATCATTCCATCCCTTTCCTAAACTAACAATAGCAAAGTGGGTCGGGGTGGGGGGAGTTGCTTTTGAACCAGCTCTTCATGTATTCTGTAGGTGTAGGCATGACAATCAGCCAGGTCTTCTTAGAATGCTGAAGACAGTCTTGAAGGATGGTTCTTTTGGCAAAACTTTAAGAAGAGATAGATTTAAATTGTTATTTGAAAGATGATCAGCTTTTCATACAGGACAAAAGGAGGCCATTCTGGTTAGAAAATCCTAAATATGCTATCGGAATCCATTTATTCCTTTTTCCTTTTACCAATAACACCCCCTCCTCTGTGTAACTGGGAATACAGATGTCCAGCTAGAAATTCTACTTCCAGTCTTTGCCACTTAGCATGACCACATGAGTAAGTCACGAATGACGCGACATGACAAGAAGTATTGTTGTGGCTCACTTCCTGAGGTGAATTTTCTTGTTCTGCATGTCTTCTTCCTCCTTTGTGAGAACTGGCATACGGTTTTGTTGGAGAAGAGTCATCTTTGTTCATGCAGATGACGGGGGTGTGGAAGCAACGGGACAGAGAAACTGGGTTCTTGGTGACCTTGAACTCAGCCAAACTGCCCATCTGGACAGCCCAGCAGCTCCAATTTTATGAGAGAGCAATACATCTTCCTTCTTAAGTCACTGCTGTTTGATTTCTGTTATGACAACCAAACCAATATCCTAACTAACCACACCGTGAGGATATATGTAGAGGCAGAAATGAGCCTGACCTGTATGGGGACAGAACAGAGACCACTCTGAGTCAGAAGAGGGTGATTAAGGAGGAATGGGTAAAGTCAAAGAGAGGACCCTGGCTTCTAGATTCTTGATGGGAGGAAGGCTAGGAATTCCAAATTGAGAGTGAAATAAAGCCTCCCCACCTACAGGCCACCAAAAAGGACTGGAATAAAATTAAAGATAATTTAGGAAAAAGAACCAAGAAGACACATTCCTCTCATTCCAATTCAATTCAGCACTAGCTCAACTCACAGAGTAGGAGGGCTCAACAGACAGAGTCCAACACATCCTCACTAAGGGCTGGCTCACTTTCTGTTAATGGGCAGATGGGAACTCGGGATGAAGAAAGTCAGCCCAGCTCATTTTGAAGAGCGCTTGCAAGCTCTGACTTGCATGACAGCCATCACTTTTCCCCATTGTTCTAATTCCACCTCCTGGGCCCACAAGGAAGGAGTAGAATCCTGGCATAATCCTTGCTTCAGATGAGAACTGCCCCCGTGTGTGAAGGCGGCTCCCACTTTACACAGACTAACAACTTTTTTATCCGTTCCTCCTAAAAAATTTCTAATTTTTTCTGTGCAGACAGAATTCCCAGCAAGGCTGTGCAGCCATTGGCAAATAAGTTTCCCTTTCTAGGCCCAGTTTCTTTATCTGAAAAATGAAAAAGTTTGACTTTTCTAATCACAGGTCCTCAAATTAAATGTATGTATGCATGTATGTACACAAGTATTTGTATGTACTGTACATTCATGTATACAGTAGCAGGTATTCGATGACAGGGAATGATGATGACTGTGGGGAATTGGAACTTAAAGATGTTAATGTTAAGAATTGAGGGTTTTTACCTACTGTTGGATTGGTTTTGGGTTTTGGTTTTAAAGCTGTTTCTGCCATGCACAGCCCATCTGGAGGCTAGATATAGACAAGGCTGTGACTTTTGGTCTGAGTGAGCCTCCCCTAAAATTTTGTCATGCTTTTAAACCATCCCATTTTTACAAAGTGGACTCTAACTAGGCCTCGCCTTTGAACCAAAGGGAACTTTGTGCTGGATAACCTCCCTTTGCCCTTCCAGATCATCTCTCCATCCCTTTCCACCTTGCTCTGTGCCCTGGGAATCTGCATCAAGCTGGGCACCTTAACTTCTGGCATCTAGTTGGGACTGGCCAATGAGAGGCACAGCATGAAACAGCAGGTGAAAGGAAAGAAAGGGTCCTTCCTTATTGGTCTGCCAGTTACAGAGGCTGGGTCCCTATACTGAAGGCCATAGCCCCTGGCTGTGGGTCCTTCCCTACAGCTACTGGTGTCAGGGTGTTCAGATAGCCATCCCTTGACCCTTTTCCTTTCAGGCCAAGAAGCCACAATGCTTTCCCACTGGTTTGGATATTTCACCATCCCTTTTTGTTTTTTCTTAACTCTTCTCACTCCTGTAAAAACTCCCTTCTCTAAAGCCTCCTCAGATCCCCCTTCTGACTATACTATGTTCCCTGCCAGGACCCTGACTAATTCACTATTAGTACTCTTCCTAATGGACTTCCAGTGGGGAGTGGGGTCCACCCTAAATAGCCCAGATATCTTAGTCTTCAAAACCCAGTGTACAGGATGTAGTATCTCACTATGAGCATTTAGTTCCAGCTTCCAGGAATAGTTGAGGAACAGCTTCTTTCTTGATCCAAAGCATGCAGAAGTACCAATCATAGTACACCTTGCCTGGGTCATAGAATGGGCATGTGACTCAAGCCTGCACAAATTCTTTCAGAATTTTTTGAAAAGGAACTAAGGGAAGAGGGCCTCTTCCTTTTGGGTGGTGATGCTGGGAAGTGGTGTGCCTAGGAGTTGCAGCGACCATGTTTCAGCTTCAAGCAGAATGTTGGGCTGTGATAGAAGCCCAGTGAGGCTGAGCCATAGGAAGTAGAGAGTCTACATGGAGCAAGGATGGTCTGTGTTTGAAGACCAGCTTTCCTTCATTCTGAAAGCCCAGGCACCTACCAACCTTCCTACAGTTTACTTTGGTTGATTCTTTTGCTTACATTCCTTTGAGTATATGTTCTCTCTGGATTCATACATCCCTCATAGAGATGGAGTTCAGGATTGGTCTGACTCCAACTGACCAGGCATGTGATCTCTCAGAGATGAGTTCAGCTCTCCACAGTGAAATGTCTGCTGGATCCTTGCTTTTGTGTAGTGCTTTGAGGTTTATCAAATACCTATCATCTCATTTTATCTTTACAACAGTCCTGGGTGACAAACAAGGCAGGGAGGGTTATCCCCTATCAACTGAAATGAGTCCCAGGGCTCAGAGGGGCAAAGGTCCCACTTTCAGCTTTGGTCTTTAACTTGGTGGGACCATGTGAAGTCTTCCCATAGAGAGGCACAGTGACTGTGTTCATATAATTTGTTCCTGGATAGACCTCGGCTTATATCCATACCTTATTTTGCCACTGCCCTCTTTATGTTTGAAGATAATTCTTTATGCTCTCTACCTTAGGATATACAATTTGCTCTATTTCCACCTCCATCTTGAACTCTGATATTCAGTGCTCCAGCTTTTAGTCTTTCTGATGTGCTATGTATCTTGAGGCTTGGGGCTAGTTTCCTCCCTCCTGATTGAATCTCTCTTGTATTACTTTAGCTATCTCTCTCTAAACAGGCCCAGTGAATATTGTCATGAACTGGACTCCAGCCCCAGAAGGTCAGGTAGCTGAGGTGAATCAAGGATCCCAGTTGAGCTGACTGTATCCAGTTCTTTCCATGGTGTCTCCACCAAGTGTAAATCAAGGCTGTACCCAAAAGCAGAAAAAGACTCCTCTCTTCAGAAATTGGTACATTTAGATTTTTCCTAATAATTGTGCCCTTCTGTATACATGCCCTGCAACTGACGACTCTGAGGGTGGAATGGATTTTCTAGTCTCACTTTCAGTCACGATGTACAATCTCCTGAAGAAAAGTATGGAAGTTGGAACAATACAGTATGCTCTTTATAAATGAGACAAAGGACTGAAATAGAGGATACAGCCCAAATTAGCACCAGAGCAATTCCCACTGATGAGGAAATTATCCGACTGCAAATTGCATACTGTGCTACTCCACAAGCTCCACTGAGGTTAAGGTATTGCATTAATCAAAACGAAACAGGAAAAACAAAGCTAAAAAAACAAATGTACCAAGGTGAAGGGGAGGGAATATGAATTAGTATTTGCAATGTGCCTCCTATGCATCAATCTGTATCAGTCATATAAATCCCATTCAAAAATGGACAAGATCTGGGGGGAAATGAAATGCCAGGAAGTGAAGGCACTTGCCATTGTCTAATACAAGATTACAAGATAGGTCAGTTTGGCCTCAAAACCGCACCCTCCAAGGGCAAGATAGACTTTCTACTACTCAGTTGAGTAGCACTGATCAGAAAAATAATCTGTTGTGTCAAAGGAAGGTAAACCATGAGGTCTAATTACTATAGATAAAATGTAGTAAGCCAGGGGAACATTTATAGATCACCAGGTATATCTGTCAGGATCTCAGGAAGAAACTGGTGACACACTCAAATGAGAATAGTTGAAGGAGAGACTGATTATAACAGTGTAGGGAAAGGAAGGGAACCCTAAAAGATGGGGCCGTTCCCCAGAACTGGCAATATTGGAGGTTAACACCCCCAGTGGTACAGGAAGAGGTGGGAGAGAGCCATTACCAGAAGTCTTAAATTTAGAGAAGGAATTCTGTAGCACAACCCCCTTGAAAGGATTAGTGATATCTGGGACACAGTCCAAGGTGACCTCCTAGGGACAGAATCAAAAAAACAAAAAACAAAAAACCCACCTTAACCTCACTCTCCTCCCTTCCCACTTCACACAGAAGCCTGAGGGCACCAAAGCCCCCTGAGGCACTTCACATAGGTCAGTCTCCCAGGGCAGGGAAGGAGAGTGGAGATGGATCAAGAGGGGACTTAGTTGAGAGAATATATCCAGCACACCAAGAATTTCAGGAAAACAGGATAAGGAGGAGATTGAAGCTTATTTACTTTCTTGCAACATAAGAATGAGGTACTCCTCATTTAGATGAATTTTGACCAAAATAGATAAGAGGCACTTGTACCACTCTAGGTTGACTACTCCTTCTGCTAAGGATATAATAATGAGAAAATCATATGCGAATGACATGACTATTTTAATAAGGGGTGGAGCAACATGTCGTTTAGTTAACCATATCTCGGGGGGTGGGCCTGAGAAGAGCTTGGTTATTCAAAGGACTATATTCAGATTACCACCCCAGAAAAACTGTGGGTCCACCAGACACTTGTTTCTTCGCAAACTTGATCACAGTCAATGTTAATAAAACTAAATGTGATCCATGAAGGAGGACATGAAGCCCAAGAATTAGTGGGGAGTTAAATCCCATAGTATTGTTGGAAGATTTGGTGCAGAGGACTATGTGACTTGAGTTGCATTTTAATAGGATTTCCCAGGAAAATGTGTAGAGAAGAGATTGTATGGGGACATGGGTGGACACAAAGAGAACAGTTAAGAAGCTGTTATAGTAATCCAGGCAAAGAAGATGGTGGTAACAGTAGATAATAAGTGGCCATGGCCGATTCCAAATACTTTGTGTAAGTAATACCAATGAGATCAGACGAATGACTAGATATTGCTTATGAGAGAAGAGGAGGGGTCAAGCAAGACTCAAGGTTTTCAGCCTAAGCAATGGGAAGGATAAAGTTGCCATTTATTAAGACAGAAAATACTGTAGGCAGAACAGTATTTCACTTGAGATGAGGGCAGAAATCAGGAGTTTGGTTTTGAACATATTGACCTTGAGACATATATTAGACATGCTAAGTAGGTTGTTGGATATACAAGTCTGGAGCTCAGTGTAGAAGTTTAGGCAGGTGATACACATTTGAGTATTGTCAGCACATAGATAGTATTTAAAGCCACAGAACAGGATGGAGCTACCAAAGGAGTGAAACTAGGCAGAGAAAAGCAGAATCTAGAGCATGCCAGAGTTTAGAATTTGAAAAAAAAATGAAGAAGAACCAGTAAAGGAAAACCAGCTCTTTGGATGACTATGGGGTTCCTGGCACACTGCAGAGTGGTTAGTGCTCATACGCTAGGCAAATCTGTCCACATTAGAGCGGTCTTTGCATGCTGAGGCTGCTTCTTCCTGACTTTTGTTACATTACTTAACCTATTTGAGCTCCCACTTCATTGAAAACTGGGACCTACCTCATAGGGGCATTGTAAAGGTCAAATATAGCAAAATATGGGCCTGGCATGTGCTAAGCATGCAATAAATGACAGCTATTATTATTATAAGTATTATAAATGCTTATATAATAAATTTGTGTGTAAAAAGAGAAAAGGGAGGTGGAGGCCTTTGTAAAAAAAAAATAGTGCTCTACAAAACCCAATATTTTTATTTCTACATGGTTTTAAGTCTTAGAGGGCATTTTTCACATCTCACAACAACCCACTTGGATAGATACTATTAATCCCATTTTACAGATGAGAACATTGAAGCCCAGAAAGGATGTAAAATGGTAGGCAAGGGATTAGAGTAGCTACAGTCCTCTCAGAAATCCTGGGTACGGTGCTCTCTTTTCCTTCTTTTTTTTTTTTTTTTTCCTTTGTCATCCTATAGCTCATAAGCCCACGCACTGAGCATGCCACAATGTAAACCATCCAGACAAGAAGCTGTCCAAAGGAATTCAGAGCATCTTTGCGCTCCTTGCTGAATAATTAAAATCCTCAACAGACTCAGGCTTGGATTGATTTCCTAAATGCCTTCACAATTTGGAAGCTGGGGAGTTTGGCTCCTCAGGGACCTTTCTGTTCCTTTTCAAACCCAAAGCAATGGACTTGAAAATCTAAATCCAAAAAGCTAACAAAGACCTTATTAATCGTGGCTTCTTTATAAACAGGTTTTTTTCCCCCCACTCTTTTCCCCCCCTTGCTCTAGGCAACCCTTGCATAAAAATATCTATTCGCCAACTGTTCACCAACTGTTCTTCCTCTTGCTGGCATACCTTGTGCCGCATTCTAAGATGCCAAAGCGCGTCTTTGCGGCAGCCCTCCACACTGCCTGCCAGGCTTGCTGCCATCGGGTCCTGCTACGGGGGAGCATGTGGGAGAAGAGGGAGGGGTGTTGTCTCTGGCAGAGGAAGTCTGGGCCATGTGGCAATTAAGGCTAAGGTGGGAAAGTCAGAGCCCATGCCTTGGACTTTGGAGTCAGAAAGACCTGGGTTTGGATCCCATCTCTGCTGCATTCTTGCTGTGTGTTATCACTCAAATTATGTTGCTCTCTGAGCCCAGCTTGGCTCTCCTGTAAAAGGCAGATAATAACTGTTTCTGAGAATTGTTATGATGATCAAATAAACTCATGCATGTGATGGCCTTGATATGGTGCTTGGCATGCTATACAAGCCCCACGGATGTGAATTTTCTTTATCCTGAGAAACTCATGGTCCAGGAAAAGGGAGAAGCAAACTCACAAAAAGGGAAATCCACACAAGTGTTAAACATTAAGAAATACAATAATGCATCAGATGGCACAGGTAAGTATCAGATGACTTACTCGGAAAGAGAAAATGGCTGCAAGTGCTAGATTTCAGAGAAGGGAGAGATTTTTGGAAAGTGAACAGAGACCCTTCATGCTTTGGTTCTAGCCCAGTCCCTTCACTTAATATCCAGGTAAACTGAGGCAAATCATTCCTTCATTAATTCCACAAATATTCAAAGGTACTGACATGGGGTAGGGCTAAGCTGTGAAGACACAGATGAAAGGACTCCAGGCTTGACCTTCCGAAACTCACAGGGGAGTCGGCTCACATAGTAACCTGTTTGCAGAGCTCCCTGCAAACATGTACTGGTAGGTCACAGAGACAGAATCTCATGGATGTAAAGGGAACAGTCCTGGAGGAGGGGGACAGACTGGGGAAATATTAGCTCTGCTATAACTAACATTATGGCTTTGGCAAGTGGCTTAACTTCTCTGAGCCTTGTTTTCCTCCTTGGAATGATGAATATAGTAACAATTACTTCCCCAGGTTGGTGTGATGATTAAATGACATAATGCTCGTGAAGGCATGGCATAGAAGGTACGTAAGAGTTCAGTAAGGATTAGCTGGTATAATTCAAGGTAAATATGTATATACATATATTTATATTTTAAAATTATGATAATATGTATGTGTGTATATATATAGTATATATGTGTATATATAATGTGTGTGCATATGTATATTGTGTATATATATATATGTACACGTGTGTGTGTGTGTGTACACACACAAATATAGTTTTAATAAAGTACTGTTGAAAGCCCTTAACCTTTGAAATTTTCAATGTCTTCCTTTTTTCAAAGTATCAGTTGGGTTCAGCTTCCTCCCTGTGACACATCAGACTTCCTATGATTGACTCACCCACCCCCGACATTACCTTGGGCCAACTGAATCCCCCGCCCTCCTGTCATGCTGAATATTTTCAAGAGTCACTTCCTAAAACTTTTTCAAATCTGCAAATTCATGAGGGTTGATATGATAGTAAGCATGTCATGCGTTCATAAAGAACTGGCACTAGAATCCAAATTCTTTTCTCAAAAGGCCAGTAGATGGGCCAGACATATTCTTTACTTAAAGCTGAGTTTATAGGATAAGGGAGGCAATTGGGCTTAAACTGAAATTTAGACAGTGAGGAACTCAGTCTGTCACAGCTGTCCTGAAGTCTGGTAATTAAAAAAAATGGATTCAGAAATTAAATGGCCTCAATTCAAATCCTGGCTATGCCTCTGTTTAGCAGCATGACCTTGAGCAAGTAACTTAACTTCACCAGGTCTCCTACCCATCTTCTCTCTAGGTGGGATTTTTTTTTAGTGCCTGCTTTATGGTTTTGTCATGAATGTTGAATGTGATAGTACATGGAGGCTGATTATCACTGTAAGTTCCCGGTATATAACGATTTCTCAAAAAGCATTAGTCGTTGTTAATATTGCTCCTTTTATTTTTCAATGGGCATGAATGTATGTTTAACGAGACATTTTCATTCAGAATGATTTTGTTCCACTGGAACCATTTCCTTCAATAAGCTTCATCAACTAGGCAACAGAAATGCCCCTTTCTATTATCATCTCACTGTGGAGAGAAGAATTTCTTAAACATTCTTTAGTTAAACTCTCCATTGACATGGTTTAATTCAATAGCCACATTAGTGCCTTTACTGCTTTACTCATCACCAAAATGTTTGTTCAGTATCACATCTGCCTCCCAGTATTTCCTCACAAACACTACCAATGAGGTTTGGCCTTTCACATAAGTCTTTGCTTTACTAGAGAAAAATATAAATGATACCATTGAGAATCTCAGCAGTTCACTTTTACTGATTTTCCTCCAATTTTGTTCTTCACTTTCTTACTTTTGTAAGTGCATATACCTTTATATATGCTGTATGCCCCTTCCTTGGGCCCACATTTTCCCTCATCTTCTTTACCTGGCTTTTTTCTTCCATGTCCTTCAAGATTAAGCTCATAAATGACAGTATCTACTCATTCAACCACAAATATTACTGGAGCATGAACTATGTTCCAGGTATTGTGCTATGTGCTGGAGATAAAGGTAATAAGCAAAACAAAGGAGGGTCCTACCTTCACAGGGTTTAGGGTCTGGAAACCTGACAGACACTGATGAAATTAACACACATAACACTGACTTTAGACCATGACAAATGCCATGAAGGAAAAGCGTGGGGTGTCATGAGAATATATAACAGATGATCTAGTCATTTATGAAGGGTCAAGGAAAGCATCTCAGAGGAAGAGGAAGTGACATCAGGCTGGTTTAGGAATCCTTCTCTATAGTTTGATATCAACTTTAGCCTGTAGGTATTATTGCATTTACTGTGGTGTATCATCATTCTCCCTACTTGTTTCTCTATCCTACTAACCTGTGAACTTCTTCAAGGCTGGTGAAGCATCTTATTCCCAGGACATGCTATGAGCCTGGCACTTACCAGGGGGTCAAGAATTAATCATTAAATGATATTTTGTTGTTGTTGCTGAAAGAAGATGTATCTTTAAAGACTCTTTGAGCTCTAACATTTTCTCTCAACCTAGCCCAGAATCAGTCCTGAAAATTCTAGATACCCTGCTCCATGCCCATGTTGCTGCCCACTTCCCCTTTCCCCCTTAATCATCCCATGGGAAGAGGTGCTGTAACTCCAAATTAGCCCCAGGGCGGCTCTCATCTGCTCCGCCACCAAACTTGTATCACATTACACTTAATACATGTGTATAATGAATGCTGCACACATTTGGCAGGGCTTCTGTGCACCATGTCATTATAAGCCGTATTGACAGCAAACAAGTCACATATTCTCCCTGCGAACACTACAGGAAAAAAGAACATATAATTTTGTTGTTGTTTGTACATTTTTTTCCCAAGTCACATTGGACACCATTTGCCTTTCATTAGAAACACCATGCTGACAGTAAAATCACACATCCCTAACACACAAAGAGGAGAAAAACAAGCTGTTTGGGCCCCCTGTGAAGGAAAGGAGCAGTGGCATGGCCTTTGGGGAGGGGCTAAGGGTAGCAGAAGAGGGTGTTTCTAGGGGGCTCAGAGCCCCTAAGAAGGGAGCTGATGCTCTCTTGCCCTGCAGAGTCTGCCTGTGTCACCATGCCCTGGAGTTTTACTCCCCTCAAATCTTGCCTCGTTCATTCCGTTATTCATCCATCCATCCATCCATCCGTCCATCTATTCAGCAATGTATCTTGAACTGCTACATATTCTTTCTGGAACTAAGTTAGAGAGAAGTTTAGAATGCTAAAATATATTGAGCTCTTACAATAGTCATTTGCTACATATTAAATTTTCACAGAAACCCTATGAGGTCATTATTACTGACTGTTTTACAGATTTAATAATTTAGTCTCAGAAAGTTAAAGTGATTTGCTCAAACTTACCAAGAAAATAAAATCAGGACTTGAACCTAGGCCTATTTCATTATAGAAAGTAAATAAATGAATGAGTATTTGCTGAGCATTTTTAGGGAAGGGCCTATTGCACAACAAAGAGCAGTCAGTTGAACCTATTTGGGAGCCACCATGCCACTGGAGCTGTCCTGGGTGCTGATTGCATTGCCTTGCCTATTTCCTGTGAATCGGCACTTTTGTAGGTTTGGACCACCTTAAGCCTTTCCTTACAGGTAGTTACCTGGTCACCCTGCTAAATCACATTAAGATAGGCACGTGTTGTGATGAGCACTGGGTGTTATACGCAACTAATGAATCGCTGAACACTACATCAAAAACTAATGATGTACTATATGTTGCCTAACTGAACATAATAAAAAAATTAAAATTAAAATTAAAAAAAAGATATGCCATGCTTTGTTAAGCAACAAGGGACCCAGATGACCTACGAATGCTCACCTGTTTGATCCTGTAAATGTAACATTGTATGTAGTATTGCCCACTATATTGTCCACTATTAAGGCTGTGATTAGTACTGTCATAATAGCTGGGAGGATTTAAACCTAGGTATACCTGAATGGGATTCTATCCTCAAGCAGATGTGCTTCTCTCATTCCCATGAGGTTCCTGAAAGGTCTCCCAGTCCTAAAGCTCTAATGAGGCAAGGTGCATTGTTGGCAAATACCTGATTTGGATTCAGACAGAGCAGTGTGGGCAAGAGTACAGCTTCTGTATTAAACTAACTAGGTTATCTGCTGAATCATCTTAAAGAAATTTGGACATCATAATAATAATATCTACTTGACAGTATTTTTTGAGGAATAAGCTGGTTAAATATATATAAAGTGTATAAATAAAGTAATATACTTAATACTAAAAGAAGACTCAATCCATAGCAAGTGTTCACGAAATGTTAGCCATTTTAATGAAAATGGTGAATGATAATTATAAAGACTGATTATAATGATGGTAATAAAGATAAGGTTTTTCCATCTCTGACACCTCCTAGCTGTATGACCTTAACTTCTCAAAGTTTTGGTGTTATATAAAATGGGGACACATGCTTGTTGTGGTAGTTAAATGAGAAAAATGGAAAAGGAAATATGGTGTAAGACATATAACAAATATACAATATAAATAATATTTTATTCTCTTCTGGGTCTCCTTTTTTTCCTAAGACTCAGCAGATCCTGGAATATTATCTGAAAGTGTGTGTGTGTGTGTGTGTGTGAATCTGGAACAACAGAAAGTATAAACGTCACTTAATGAAATGATAGTGGGTTCATGGAAATCATTCTAGAGTCTCCTGTGCCCTCTCTGCAAGAGAGAACTCCCTCTTAGTCCGCTGCTTGTTGCCTTGCTTATTAAGAAGCTTCCGAGATAGATTAAAACAATAGCATCAACAGAGGTATAATTTTCTTCCATCCCTCTTTAATTAGCTGTGAACCACAGGGCTTTCCAAGTGTGAACAGAATCAGAGGAGGCAGGAGGAGCAGAAAATTACCATTTGAGTTCCTGGGTCAAAGTACCACTTAACAGGAAACCATTCTGAGAATCTGGATGAAAGATGCTGCAAGATTTTCCCCCATCTCTTTTAAAAACAAACCTTGTCTGTCAGCCATTGCCAATTTCAGCCTAGAGAATTGGCATGCACATTTTGAAGATAGGAAGCAGAGAGTATAAATTTTAGAATTGTGGTAGAACACAGATGCATGAGTCAGAAGGTCTTTGCTTTGCATTGCCACAGACTAGTTTTTTGTGTGTGTCTTTTAAATCTAGTCTTTCTGACTCTTAATTTTTTTATCTGTAAAATAGGGGTTGGATTAGAATATATCTAGTATTCATCAAATTCCTATCATATGCAGAACCTCACAACAATGCTGTGAAGGAGGTATTTTCATGCCCAAATTTCAAATCAGGAAACGGAGACTTATAAAGCTTAACTTCCTCAAAGACAAACAGCTTGGAAACAATGGGATGCAAGCACCCCTGCATCTTTCTGAATTCTTCCACAATCCTAAGGCTTCTCATCTTTAAAACCCCTTCCAGGCCCATAGTGTTGTTCATTTATATACCACAGAATTGTTGGCTGATAAGCAAGAAATGATACATATAAGTTCTTAAACCTTTATTTGTCATTTTTATTTATCTGGAATAGTTGAGGAATAAAATGAATTATCTGGTTACCTAATCATCACACATCTTATGTATTGATACTCACTTTCCAAAAAGCAAAACTAATTTAAGAATGCAGTATTTCTCAACCAGTGGGCACCAACCCCAGAAGAGTTGTGAAATTTTTTTTTTAAAGATTTTATTTATTTATTTGAGAGAGAGACTGAGAGAGAGAGAGCATGAGAGGGGGGAGGGTCAGAGGGAGAAGCGGACTCCCTGCCGAGCAGGGAGCCCGATGCGGGACTCGATCCAGGGACTCCAGGATCATGACCTGAGCCGAAGGCAGTCGCTTAACCAACTGAGCCACCCAGGCGCCCGAGTTGTGAAATTTTTATAAGAAGTTCAAGAATCTGTATATCCACCTAATATTGTTTGTAAATTGAAAAAATAATGTCTGGGAAACATATAAATTAATATTTTTAAAATGTATGTGTATTGCTCCATAGATGTTAATGTGTGCATGTTTCTTCATGTAATATTTGTATCTACTTAACATGTGAGTTCATTTAAAAATGGCACTGTGCTATTCATTGTAGCTTGTAGTCATCATATGTTTTCTCATCTAATAGACACCAAAGTATAGCTATTACCAGGCATTGCAAAACTTCTCAGTGTTAAAAAGGAGGCCCCAGCTTAAGATATGTTAGAAGCTGCTTCTTTCCATATAAGATTACAAGGTATTTATAAAAGATATTGTCTCATTTGTTTCTTGCAATCAAATCAACAATCATCATAGAATACCTCTGAGAGCAAGACTCTTTCTAGTTCCCTTCCTGTCTGGTGGGATTCTGGATAAATGGAGATTTACTGCCTTTCCATTTCAGATAAGTTTTGTGGTTTGGGGGTTGTAGTCAGTAAACCCTAAAAGTGCAAAGAAAAATAGATCCCAACTGGAAGTGGGAGGGCTTTGCTTCAGAAGTAGTCAAAAAAGCAGAGGCAGAGGATACCACAGCTACCCATGTTCCTTCCTCTCCTTCAGAAGTTTGGTTTAGAGTTGGGATTACCCATAAACCCATGCAACATGCAGAAAATTCCATCACAGCCCTCTGATTTTCCCAGTGCTCTTTGCTGACATGTTCTGAAGCCAGAGGCAAATTTAGAAACCAGAGCATGAGAAAAGGATATCTATAACACTTGAAGAAAACTGTTGTTGCTGGTGACTTGTCACCTTTGGACAGCATTTTAGCTGAAATCAAGACTACCCAGGAGATACTGCAGAAAGCTGTTGCTTACTGAACATGACTAAGAAATAAAATCCTTTCAAATCCAAAGCCCATTGTCACTGCTACAGACTGGATGCTTGTGCGCCCCCACCCCCGCCGCCAAATTTATATGTTAAAGCCTCATCCCCATTTAGAGGTGGGGCCTTTGGGAGAGGATTAGGTCATAAGGCACAGAGGTGGGGCCTTTGGGAGAGGTGGGGCCTTTGGGAGAGGATTAGGTCATAAGGCACAGAGTCCTTATGAATAGGATTAGAACACATATAAAAGATCACAGAGAATTCCTCGCCCTTTTGGATATGTGAGAACACAGCAAGATAAACCTATGAACCAAGAAGTGGGTCCTCACCAGATACTAAATCTGCCAGTGCCTTGGTCTTGAATTTCCCAGCCTCCCAGAAGTATGAGAAATAACTGTTGTTTAAACCACCCACTCTGTGGTATTTATTATAGCAGCCCAAATAGATTAAGACAGTCGCTCAGTTTCAAATCCAATCTCCTAAAATCCAACTGCCTAAAGTAAACATTTGCAACTCTTTATCATCAGCAACTTGGATATATTAGATGTCTGGCCCAATGGTCTTTATGGAAACTCACTATGCAGTTTTCAAATTATCTGTGTCCTTGAGGTCTGAGGTCTATCATAGAGATCCAGAGACTTCCAAGAAACCCACAATTTTCTATGAGAGACAAGAAAAACTTCAGGACTATATAGATTAAAAACTGATTCCCCATGGAGAAAAAAATTATCTGAAAGTCTTCTGAGCTTCAGACCATACAGTTACTATTTATTGTATTATTTTCAGAACATTTTTTGTCTCTATAATTCTGTGTGATCCTCATGATGGCAACCCAAGGAAGTGGTATTATAGGATCACCCCTATTTATGGATGAAAAACAAAACAAAACAGAACAGATCCTCTGAGAGGTGACTTTGTTGAGGCACAAGCAAAGCAAGGCTTAGATCTCCTGGCTTCCTTGCTCACATTTTTTCCTATTCTTTGCTCTCTGTCTTCAATCATCTCTGATTTTCCCTTGGGATGAATAGAATTTTTCTATTATTTACAAACTCCCTTTTCTGCTTTCCTGCACATTACCTATTCCTACGTATGAGTGCCTTAAGTTGAAATGGGCAGATCTCCTCTCTTGCTTTTTTGAAGGTCAGTTGTTTACTCCTGTTTTCTCAGATCTGATTTTGATGGTTATTCATTGACAGACAACTGGCTTGTCTAGAGTTCAGGCAAATTATAAGGAAGACAGTCTAGTGTGAAGAAAAGAGCATC
Organism: Neomonachus schauinslandi; assembly: GCF_002201575.2. NCBI lineage: Eukaryota > Metazoa > Chordata > Mammalia > Carnivora > Phocidae > Neomonachus > Neomonachus schauinslandi. The sequence goes on from NC_058406.1 coordinate 45,779,248, forward strand.
TTTCTAGGAGTCAAGAGGCCTAGGTCCCAGCCTCAGGAATTTCACTTACCAGCTGAGTGATATTGGGCAAGCTGTTAAAATTACTGAGTCTCAATTAATGCATCTTTAAGACAAGAATGGTATGTTCTCATCAGTATCACAGGGTAGTAGTGAGGGTTATGAAGCTTAAATAAGGTCAGAGATATCAAAGTACTTTACCAGTTGTAGATGGTTACATTCTGTCAAAGGTATATAATCACTTTATACCAGGGATCACAAAAACCAAATGTTTTCAAGGGCCAAGTAGGTTATAAAGGAGTGGAGCAGGCAGGTTTAGTAGAACTGTGCGTGGTGGGACCCAAAACCATAGGGGAGTGCAGATTCCACCAGACACTGTATTTTAGTTATGGAGTAATAATAATCTGCTAGCCAATCCAGACACAGCTGCTGGTCAAATTAGGTGTGTGAGACACCAGTTTGTAAATTCCATTTCCACTACAATATCTCCTAAATTGTGGGCTATACATCCCTCAAGGGCTTTTAGTTATTTCAAATCATCATGAATATATATACACATACCACGACACAGCACCTCCCTCTTTTTATCAGAAGAGGAGGCTTCAGGATCTAATGCTAACCTGGATTTGCAGGGAAAACAAGAAAGACCTATGTTGTTTATGGACACATTCTCGCAGTAAACAAGTGACTGATAGAGCTGGTAGAGCTTCTTGATATAGGGACGTAAGAGAGATGCACAGCATACAAAAAGCCCACACATTAACATATAGCTCTAGAAAGCCATGTATACATGTGACTTGAGTGCATACACACAAAACACACACACACACACATACACCACTGGGCTATAATTTATTTTCTTATTTTTAAAATGTTTATTGAGGTACAACTGACATGCAACATGATATTAGTTTCAGGTATATGATACAATCATTCGATATCTCTGTGTATTGCAAAATGCTCACCACAGTAAGTCTAGTCAACATTTGTCACCATACATAGTTACACATTTTTTTTTTTTTAACCACTGAGCTATAATTTGCGTGCTTATCTGTATGGTATGTACTCCAATGTACATAGAAATGAATCCTTGGAACCTGTAAATGTTGCCATTACTCGCCTTTAGTATATCTTTGCAGATGTAATTAAGTTAAGGATCTTGATATGGGGAGATTGTTCTGATTATCCACATGGGCCTTACATGAAGCCATATAAATCCTAAGAAGAGGGAGGCAGACAGAGATTTGACAGATATGCACACATGGGAGAAGCTGGTATAAAGACAGAGCAGAGAGAGATGTGAAGATGCTAGCCTTGAGATTGGAGCAATACAGCCACAAGCCAAGGAAAGCCAGCAGCCTCTAGAGCCTGGAGGAGACAAGGAAAGGCTTCTCCCCCGAGCCCCCAGGGGGAGTATGAGCCTGCTGACACTGATTTCCACCTAGTGAAACTGATTTCATACTTGTCCTCAGAAACTATTGAGAGAATAAATTTCTGTTTATTCAAGACACAAGTTTGCCACAATTTGTTGCAGTAGCCATAGGAAGCGAAAACAATATATCGGTCTTAAATATATATTCTATGCATATACATTACACAGCATATCAAATGAACATTAAATGCACAAAGCCCTAATACACAATAAACACATTTCCCTGAAAACCTCCTTTATACATATCCTAGGGAATAGTAAAACTGTCCATCTAGTTGCTCAAAAACCTGGATGTTATCTTCAGTTTCTCTTTTCCCTCAAATCCTGCATCATCCATTAATAAGTCCTGCCAGATCTACCTCCAAAATAAGCTCAATCCATTCACGACTTCTCTCCACCTCCCCTGCTACCATCTTCCTCCACATCACCACCATTTCCTCCCCAGATTATTGTATTAGCCTCCAGTCTGTTACCATTCTTGCCTCCCTACAATGGGCTTCTCCAGACCACACCCAAAATGGTCTTTTAAGATCCTTAGTGGGATCATTTCACTCTCTTACATTTAAACCCATACAAAATAGTTTTTCAATTTTCCCAAATCAATCTTCTTACCATTTCCTACATACTCCACATAATCTGCCTTCCCTCCTTCTGCCTCTGATTTCATTTACTCTACCCTGTCTTCATTCCTCATGGTCCAGGCACCCCAGCTCTCCTTCTGCTCATGAAACATGCCACGCTCCATTTCTCTCAGGACCATGTTCTTGCAGTTCCCACTACTTCAAAGTCTCATCCCCAGATGTTCATTTGACTGTGTCCTTTATATCATTTAGATTTCAGGTCAAATATCTCCTCAAAAGGAACTTCCCTGACCAACTTAATCACTACCTACTTCATTATCCTACTTTATTTTCTTGACAATACTTAGTGCCATCTTTTGGGTATTCATTGGTTTATTTGCCTCTTTTACTCCCCCTCAAATACAGGTACCACAAAGGCAGTGACTGTGTCTAGATCACCAGTGGGTCCCTGGAGTCTACAAGAGTGCTAGCATACAGTGGACACTCAATAAATACTTACCAGTTTCATGAATGGCTCTGAATCTCAGCTGACAATCTGAATTGTATCTGAGGATCTTTAAAAATACCAATTCCTAGACACCACCTCAGATATAATGAACTGAAATTTTGGGGTGCCTGGGTGTCTCAGTCAGTTAAGTGTCTAACTCTTGACTGGCTCAGGTCAGGATCTCAAGGTCATGAGCTCAAGCCCCACACTGGGCTCCATGCTGGGTGTGGAGCCTGCTTAAGATTCTCTCTCCCTCTCCCTCTGCCCCTCCCCCAATCCTTGCACTTGCCCTCTGTCTCTCTGTCTCTCTTTCTCTCTCTCTCTCAAAAAAAAAGAAATGTGTAAGTATTAGGGCCCCACAATTTATACTTTGAAAAAGATCCTCATGTGATTTGATAGCTAGGATTTTAGCTGACCTAAACAAATAAGCAATGTGCAAATCCCCTGTGCATACCATACCCCATACCTACATTCTTTTCATACACATATCCTATCTCAGACATCATGTATGTATTTATGTACCCACCCTTTTTAAGTGTTATATACACTGCATATATGATACTGTGTACACTGATCTTTACCCTGTAATTATTATCATAGGAAAACTATCACTTAGTACTCTGTCCTAGATACTATAATTGATGTACTGGGGATAGAAAGTCTCAGTCCCAGCTCTAAAGAGCTCACAGCCTCCAATCACCAAAGTAGATCCTGCAACCCAGGATGGTTAAGTGTTATGAGAGAAGGCAGCATAGTGAGCTATGAGGATACAGATGGGAGGGCAGGAGACTTTGTCAGGTTGACAAAGTCATATTCAAGTTGAAGCAAGTAATGCATGATTTATGTCCTAAAGAACTGAAGTTATTTAGGTTGGGAGTAAGCAATGAAAAGGGGAAGTCCGTTTGAGGCCAAAGGAACAGAGCGTGCAAGAATATAGAACTAGAATTACAGTTTGAATAGAGAACTGCATTACTCAATTTATTTGTTCATTCAACAGGTAAGTTTAACTGCTTATCATGTCTCAGGCACTGCACTGGTCCCTAAGAATAACTGGGAGTATCATCCCAGACTCATGACATTGAGGGGTGAGGCCTGATGAAAAGTATCATCTATAAAGTCCCTTAGATGATTGTGATGTACAGCCAGGGGTGAGAACCACTGGTCTAGATGAACTCACATTGCTGGTTTCCAGAGGGGGAAGAAAAATTAAGGGACTAAAGGAGTAGAAGCCAAGCTGTCTAGTACACAGAACTATAAATGCACTTTTGACAAGCTTAAGGACTCCAAGGACACCTGCTATTTTATTCTTACCTGCTAATGATGGCCAATGATAGCTCTGAGAACTATAGGGCTGGGAACATTGTGGACTTCTTTGCTCCAGTTGTATCACTATCCATTGAATCCCTGACATAGGCAACTTGGTGTCACTTTTCGGCAAGGCAAGTCTGAGATCATATAGTCCTCCCAATGGGGGCCCTTATAGCCCTGGGACTACCAGCTTCAGACCATGTAGCCTGGGGTGATGAGATCCTAGAGAACCAGAGACTTCTCCGGTCTTTCATTCCCCCATCTCACTCTGGAACTTGGGACAGAGGTAGCCCATTTTCCTTCCAGTCCTCTGGCTACCCAGCACCATAGAAAGCAGTGTACCATTCAGCAGCCACCGCCCAACAGCCCAGGAATAAAGGGTTCGCCTCTCCTGTCTCCTTCATTTAAGGGGAAATCTTCCCTGAGGCACAAGCAAAGCTTCAAACTGATGTAATTTGAAATTTCAAACTGCCGGATGCAGCTTTGCTTCTGACTGCCATCTGCTTTTCCAGCGCGCAATGACAAGTCTGTTTTTATTGTGTTTGTTCAACCAAGTCCACCAGTAAAATATTAATAATTTCCCCAGTGCCTGGGCAGTTTGCAAGCTTGGAATGATATCTGAACATTCATCAAGCTCATCAAAGTTATGAGCAAAATAATTTTTCTCCTTAAGCGGGGAGGGATTTTTATTACTCATGCATATCACTAAGTGACACTTTTAGTTTTCGCTGCACAGGAAAAGAAAACAAGTGTATTGCTTCTGGCCTCAACATTAGATATACTTTCTCTATGGAGATATAGTTATCCAATGAAGCAAGGGAATAAGTAATCTGTGAAATCCAGGAAAATAAGAGAGAAAGCGGGAAAGTGGGTGCCTTTTCCAAACATCTTTCCTTCACTCTTCACATGCAGTTTGACAATAGGTCCTGTTGAATCTATCACTGTTCTTGAGTTCATCCCCTTCTGTCCATTCCCGATGCCGCTGTGCTGGTCTAGGCCCTTACCAGGTAATCTGGATTACCACCCAGCTGGTTCATCTAATACTCCCTAAATCTGTTTCCTAGTACTCCCTAAATCAGTTTCCATTTCCCCGCCCAATCACCAGACATGGAGTTTGGAAGACTCAACACGATTTCATCAGTAACTGCTTTCAAATCCTTCTTAGGTTCCCCACTGCCCTAAAGATAAGGTCCTAATGCTTTAGTATGGTTTACAACGCTTCTCTCTCCTCCAATTCCATACTAGTGTCCTATGCCCCAACCAGTCATTATTCTCCTGGTGCAGCACACCCTCTCCGACCCAGTGGGGTCTGCACAGGAGAGATCCACAGAGCATCCCACACAGTGCCTGGTCAACCACAAAGTTTTGGAAAGCGTAGCTGGCATTATTATCACACTCATTAAAAAAATAGAGTGCTATCTAGGTCACCCTGATTGATCTCTGTCCTCATCAAAGACATTCATGTCCTCAAGAGAAAAAAAAAATAGATTGATTTTATGTTTCCTTCCAGTTTGGTGCCAGGAAGAACAGCTCCTAGCCTCCATGCTGTACACAAAAGACCATATTGTAAAGTGGCTGAGAGGCCTGGAACCAGGACATCTTAGATTATGGGCTGGCTCTGCCATTTGCTAGCTGTGTGGATTTGAGCAATTCACTTAACTCCTTTGTGCCTTCAGTTTGATCATCTTTAAAGTGGGTGTGATTAATAGTACCTACATATAAGCTATAGGCAAGACTAAAAGATTAAGTGTTGGGCACTAAGAATAGGACTTGGTACATAGTAAATACCTCAATTAGCAACTGAGTACTAACTCCAGTGTACACTTATCTCTGAAAGCAGATTTGCACATTTTTAAAGGCACCACAGACTCTCACTATGCAATACCTTGGCTCAGGCTTTTTTCTCTGCCTGGAATTCTTTTTATCCATCATTGTCCACCATTATAGCTACAGTCACTCTGAACTGAAAGTTAAGTCTTGTTCATATCTTGCCTAGATTATTTCAGGTTTGTCTGACAAGTGCATCTCTGTCCAGTGTCTGTTCTGGTTTACTCAGAGCTGTCTCCTAAAACTAGAAATCTTATCGAGCCACTCCCCTCAAAGCAAGAGTAGAAGCAAATTTTGATTAAATCTTTTATAGATGAATTCTTTGGGATGGTAATTAAGGCTCTCAACATTCTGCCCAAGCTTGCCATGTCAACCCCAACTCTAGCCAGTGCTCCATGCTGTGAATATTCATTGCTTGCATTATCCTCAGAATAAGCACTGGACTCTAGGTTATGGTTCAGGAGTCCCTTTTAACTGGAATGCCCTTCTGCTACCTCCTCACCAACTCAAATCCTACCCCAGCATCTAAGACCCAGCTGAACAACCCGTTTTTCTAAAGCCTTTCCTATTCTCCACTCTACCCATGCCTCCCCCCATCCCCCCACACAATTGGAATAAATGAAATAAATTAACAAACAGGAGACTGAAATCTTAGAGCCAACAGTTAGTAAATGGTAGAGATGGGTCTCAAATCCAAATATTCTGATTCTAAATGTTTCTAATGCACTTTCTTACCCCCATCTGAGGTTACTTTCCTCTCTACCTTCCCCAAGACACTCTTGGACCCCTAATAACCAGGAACTCTCAGATTCTGCACGTCTGAAACTGTTAGTCCTGTAGGGTCCTTCACTTTTTCTTTTGTTTCCCTTTTCATTTCTGACAAATGAGTGATAAAATGAGCACTCTCATACATTGCTGGCAGAAATGTAACTGGATAGAACTTTTGGAAAGCAATTTGGCTGTATGTGTTAAGAGTCTGCAAAATATTCATGCTCTTTTACTTGGTCATGCCTTTTTTGAAAATCTCTTTTAAGAAATTAATCAAAAGTAACTACACATAACATGCAAGGATATTATAGGCAAAGACTGGAATCAGCCTAAATGCGTAACAATAAGGAAATGGCAGTGATTATGAACTGCAGTTCCAGAATCAGAAAAAAAAAGAAAATCCTAGCTCTACTTCTTAATATTTGTGTTACTTAACTCAATTATTTAACCTTTCTGTTGCCTCATCTCTATATTCATTTCTAGGAAGGGACAATAACTTCATAGAGTTACTATGAGGATTGAATGAGATTTTACAAGAAAAGATTTTAACTCAGAATCTAACACATTGAAAGCTCTTAATAAACTATAAAGAAGCAGCAGTACTAGCAGTATTGTGGTTGTAGTAGTCATAGAAGGGGGGTGGGAGGTGGTGGTGATGGAGGAGGGGGAAGAGAAAGAAGAGAGGAATAACAAGGGGGAAATAATTAGAAGAGACAGCCACTGGTTAGAATATCATGCCATTATTAAGCACTACGTTTATAGAGTTTGAATTAATAATATGGAAAATGAATTAATGATCAGTGAAAAAGCAGGGTTTTAAATTCTGTGTACGTAATAATCCAAAAAATGTTTTAAAATCTTAGAAAAGTGCTGGAAGAAGATGCACTTAACATTGGTAATAATCATACTTCGATGATGAAACTATGTATGTATATGTAAGAGGTTATAATTCTTTAATATCTTGGCTTATACATTTTTTTGCCTATGGGTGCCTATCTTTGCCCAAACAGTATCATAGATACCCTGAAAAACATGGCAAAATCACATTGTAATTTCCCTTCATCTCTATTATCTCCTGACATAAATTCAATACTGAGCAAATGAGCCTTGTTGGTTGAACAGGCAGAATTGTCCTCATCTATAAAATGGGGATAAGGTATGTCATGGATTTTTGGTAAAGATTACATAATTTATTTCACTGAAGATGCCCAGAACATTGCCTAAAACAGAATACTGTTCAATAAATACTAGTTTCTTCTCTCTTGCATCACATACGTTTCTTATTTTAAAATGTTCAAACTGGTTGGAAAGAAAGCAAGTAGCTTCTGTCACTAGTCTCTGGAACAGCTAGCCACATAGCACATTTGCATCAACTATCAGTAGGCTTTTGGTGGTAGGAATACCAGTCCACAGAGAAAGGACACTGACTAACTTCATGTTGGCTACCATGGGTTTGTGAGATCTGAGCACTGAAGAAGGTGAGATTCAATTTCTACCATCTGCCCTCTGAAAGCTCTCCAGTGCTCCTCAGTGAGAGCTAACACTGGCATTCAAGTCAAAATCCAATCCTAAGAATTAATTGTGGTTTATGGAAAATTCCCCTCCTACTGTAATAGGAAATCAACCTTTACTTCTTGTCCTTAGCTCTGGATGATGGCACCATGTCCCACCTACTGGGAGCTCTTCCAGGTAATAAGAAAGTTCATTTCAGGATACAGAGTTTGGCTCTTTCCTAAGGTGGGGTATCCAGATGGCCAATTTAAGTTAAAGTTAACCCTTTCTTCATTTACTTATTCAGCATTTAAGTGGGCAGTTACCATGCAGATGTTGGGGATGCAAAGGTGAATTGCTGTTTAGACCAGAAGCTGTTTTAGATAAAGCATCCACATTAATCAACAGGACCAACTATGTGGTTTACTTAAATAACCATTGTGTTCTGCTAGACTCTATTTGACAGAAGTTGAACAGGAGTGGTAGATTTAGAATCAAACCATTCAAGCCCAAGCTCTGTTCTCTCTTAGATATCTGACTTTGTATCTATTTCTTTATAAAATGCAACCCCAAACCGATGTCAGGATTAGAGTTAGTCTGTGTATATTACTTAGAAAGCACAATGCCTGACTCAGTAAGCACTGGTTAGTGTTAGTATTTTTTGTGTGTGATTTTAGTATCTTTTTTGTTTTTTGGGTTTTTTTAAAGATTTTATTTTTAAGTAATCTCTATACCCAACGTGGAGCTCAAACTTACAACCTCAAGATCAAGAGTTGCATGCTTTATCAACTGAGCCAGCCAGGTACCCCATGGTTTTTAGCATCTTTAAGAAACCTTGCTACAGATGAGAAAGAAGGTATGTACCTCATCTTCCCAAAGCTGCCTTCAAGAAGCAAAATTCTCTGCTATCAGTAAGGCAGATGGCTTCCCATTTTCTCCTTATACCCATTGCCTTATGCTACTGGTTACTGATTTTAGTTTCTGTTTCAGGACTTCAATTCTGGCACATCCTTTCTCAAGGAGGATGAAATAGGAATTAACCTTTCCTGAGAGCCTTGTGTATGCCAGGTGCTGTGTTCATAATTTTCACCAACATTTTCTCATTTCATTTCCATAGTTGGGGGTTGGACTCGAGGTAGGCCAGGTATTATGGTCCTGCACTGCCAAGAGGAAATGGAGACTCAGAGAGGGGAGGGGACCCAAAGTCACAGAGCTCTTAAGTTGTAGAGCTGGCATGCAGTCAGGTCTGTTTGAATCTAAATCTTACAGTGCACTCTGAGCCTTTGCCCATTCTCATTACTCAATTAGGTCATCGTTTTTTATTCCTTAGGAAGGCAAAATACACAGAGAGATAAATGTTCAATCTCTCTTGACTTGGATTTCTGACATCCAACATGCACACATCCCCCATAATTTGTACCTGAGAGAAGCCTTGACCTTTAACATATTAAATAAAAACAGAAACCCTGAGCGCTTAAATGACTGGTTTAAGCCCATACAGAAAGCATGTTGTGAAGTGAGAACTAGAAAGGGTTTCTTCCCAAACATGGGAGCAATCTCCTTAGTTAAAGCCACACTGAAAGATAGGGGGTGGGGGGAATCTGGCCAACATATTCTAGGCATTGAATGATGGGAATCCCAGGCGGCCAATGAGCTCACTGGGCACAGCAGAAGAGAACATAGTCTGGGCACAGTACAAACAGGAATGCTAAACAGCTCCCCAGCTGCCAGGAAGCAAGAGCATCAGTGGTTCCCAGGCAATGAAAGAGCAAGGCGATGAGGGCGCAGTTGAACTTGTCATACCAAAATAAGAGTCACCGAGGGGGACCCCAACCCCACCGTTCTGGTGAAGCGGCAGCGCTGTCATCATATACCAGCAACTGGAGGCTCTCGCTGGCTCACCCAGAAACTTGAAAACAGAGTCTCTTAAGCGCTTTCTTTCTAAATTCTCCTTGCAGAAGCCTCCTTATTCTTTCATAATCACCTCAAAGCAATCCACAGTCAAGTACTAAAGTAAATTCAAAGCAATTAGAGAGTCTATCTACAGTGAGCCCAAAATGTGTTTGCAGTGGTTCTCTGGGAAATGGCTCAGCATACGTTTTCCCCAGAACAGTGTTATTTATGTAAGGAAGATGCTACCGTTTCCCAGAGTGTAAACACACACACACACACACACACACACATTTACTATGACAAATGGATGCAACATCTCAAGAATGAAATATTGTGTTGTGGGTTACAAGCCAAAGCAAGGCAGCATCGCTCCAGTAAGCACTTATAAATTGTTGCAAACAATATCAAGAAATAGGAGCTTGCCTTGGCAGATAAGAGCTGCAGGATTTCAGGGCTCAGGACTAGCCTTAGGAAAAAAGAAAGAAAGAAAACAACCAAACCCATTGCTTCAAATATTCTGTTGGATCTCCAGGGTGGTCTTTCTAATTAATATTTCCCCCTAATTATGTTCATGATGGTAAGTGTGCTAAATGCAAAACTCATTCCTTTTTTCACCAAGGAGCTGTGGTGGGGAGAAGAGGAAGGCACTCTAGGAGGAAGGCTGGGCAGCTTCATTGTGATGCAAAAGAATGCAACAATTAAGAATATAATTTTGGAAGATGTCAGCAGCCTAATTACTCATAGAGCTTTGCGCAAATTAAGCAGTAGGTGAATTAGCTCATTTAATGAGATCTTAGAGTTTGGAGGCAAGGTGCTTTTATTTTGCATTTGAGAAATACATTTCCCAACTACACATTTATAATTTGGGCACCCCAACATACTATTAACTCAACAGGTTCCACAAAAAGCATGAAGGTCAGTTGCTTAAAAGGGTCTATAAGTAAGTAAAATTGCATTTCTCTGCTCTCTGTTTACCCCTTCCCCCCTCTTCCTTTTCTCCCCAATTGCAATTGTCCAACTTGGAAAGCATATAGTTCAATAAAGGGGCTTTGGAAACTATAGCTTTCAGGGCAGGGTTAAAGGAAGCATAGCAGAAATTGGATTGAAAACCTGCTTTAGTATCTTTATAACTCTCTAAGCCTTTGTTTCTGCATCTGTAATGTGGAAATAATGATATCCATATTACAATTTTTGGGGTGACTATTTGAATTCATTTATAAGATGATATTCCCTGAAGGCAAGAAATATGTGGTATTTACCTCTCTCTTCTACTACCTACCACAGTGCCTGGAACATAATATGTGCTTAATAAGTGTGCTTAATAATAAGTTTCTATTAAATAGAAACTAATAATTGCAAAAGAATGGGTGGATGAATGACTGAAATGAGGATTCAATGAGGAAAAAATATGGCTTCTAGTGTGGTTCCTTACCCACAGACCCTTAAAAAAAGAGAAAAAGGGAAAAATTGGCTGTATTAGGACTTGTTAGGCTTTGGAGGAAGGAGCCAAAGTTTCCTGGACAGAGTTGTCCACTGACCAAATGTGGGGGAATAGGAAAAGAGGTGTGGCCGGTGTTCATGTACTGCACAAGCACCGAGACAAATGTTGCTCATCATCCAGGGGCTCTCAGTGTACTCAGAAAGGGGGTGAACAACCATGTACTAGATTGATCGAGCCATGTACTAGAGATTGCACGAGGGGCTTCCCATCCATCAGCATGTTTTATCCCAATAATCCTATATGGTAGGTATTGTTATCCCTTCTTTTTATAGGTGAAGACACTGAGGCTCAGAGATTACCCAAATTGTTTGAACTGACACACAGTTGGTCATACATATTCCCAGGCAATGCCCTTCCCACTTGACAGAGTCAATACAGAACTTCTGAGCTGCACTATGATTGCTGCTCAGCTTCTCTGCAGAGCCAGGAAGGGAAGGAAGACCTAGCCTCACTGCCACCCTGTCTTCTCTCCTGTCTCCCTGACGGAACACCATGAGTTCTCTGCTGCTTCACCTTCTCTTCTAGTGTGGAATGGAGTCTGCAGAGGAGAGAGATCCCAGTTCTGAAAGTTCCTATTTGTGATACAGAACAGGAGGCTTCTTGCTTTTTAATTTCATCAGAGCACTATCTTCCAAAGTCATCTCCTGAGGCTGACTTCACAGCCATGTTTTGTCCTCTTCATGGCTCTCCACAGGGAGCTTACCACCTCAGAAGGCCTTTAGCAACTATTATTATTATTATTCACATTGTAATTAACTACTGTTTTATTGAATATTTACTATATGTTAGGCACTGGGCTTTATATGCACCAAAAAACCCATGAAATGGTTATTATTACCTCTAACTTATAAATATGGATACTGAGGATCAGAGAGTTTAAATAAATTGTTTGAATCTACTCAGCTTATAAGGGGTAGAGCTGAGATTCCACATTAGGTTTTCTAACTCCAGGTCCCATGCACTAAGTGTTCAATTTTGCCTTTATTGTGTGGCTCTGGGTTGTTATAACTTTTTTTTTTTTGTAAATATAACTAATATCTGTCTTTCAGGAGCTTTCATCAATTGGCCATAGTTCTCCCTCTGGAATTACACAGAACAAGTCAACTCCCTTTATGGGATGCTCTTCAGGTAATGGGAACTCCAGCTCCCTGCCCAGCATCAGCCCCTCCAGTAGACAATGCTGCCAGCCACACAGACAAAGCTGGATTCTATTATCTATAATGGTAATTCACAGTTATGTGAGTTTTTTGTTGTTTTGTTTTACCTTTTATGTAATGCATTTCACTGACATGATCTCATTCAACCCTACCACAATGCAATAAGGATGGTATTGGTTCCCTGGTTCTAGAAATTAGGAAGCTCAGACTCAGAAAGATGAGGTCTATTCTCCAGGGGAAAAGATCAGTCAAATAGCAAGCTGAAAACCTCAGGATTCAAACTGGGGTATGTCTAACGTCAAGGCACGTGCTCCTTCCACTGTGCTATGGAACCTTTGTGAAGGAAGGAAGGAAGGAAGGAAGGAAGGAAGGAAGGAAGGACGGACGGACGGAAGGAAGGAAGGAAGGAAGGAAGGAAGGAAGGAAGGAAGGAAGGAAGGAAGGAAGGAAGGAAGGAAGGAAGGAAGGAAGGAAGGGGAACCATACAAGGAAGAGTGTGATAAGTACCTTAAAAGAGGTCCAAACAAATGCAAAGGTACTCAGCTCAGAAAAGAAGATGCCTTCATCTTTCCCACCGGTCTTCAGTGAGGCTGCACTAATTACCATTTCTGTAAGATGCCTGCCTTTCTCTGTTGGTGCTGAGAGACGTTTTCATTGGCTGGTGAAGGAGTTAGGGGAGGGAATGGAGAGTGCTGTGAAGGGTCCCCTCCAAGGCAGAGTGATTTCTGTGCAGGAAAACACCGAGGTTACTAATGGGGAAGGAAAAAAAAAGGCGGCAAAGATGAGGAGTATACTTGGGATGCAAATGCACGCCTGGAACATCTGGCAGGTAGCATGCGCTCATCCTTTCCTTCCTGAGGTTGCAATTAAGTAGCTAATATGAGAGAACACTGACAGTTGGGTTGTCCCACTGAGCTTGGGGCCAGGTGAGTACTTATAAGTCCAGCCCCACCCAGGAGAGACTCACTGCATTCAAAAGGAAGATGCCCTGGAAAAGATCAAGACCACAGTGTAAAGTGACTGGTCCATTTCAGCTTTGTAGGAAAAATGGTGAGAAAACCATAGGCTTGCTCCCATCCATACTGAGCTTTTCAGGGAAGGAGAGCCCTGAGGTTACCTTAGGAGAGGTAAGTTGCCCAAGTTGAAAACAGAGCACTTGCAATCACACAGACCTGGGTTCCTATTCTGAATCCTCACTCACTTTATGTCTGTGTCAACTTGGACAAGGCACTTAACCTCTCTGAGCTTCATTTCCTCATTTGAATGAATGAGTGAATGAATGAATGAATGAACTACACATTCAAGAGTGTGATAAGTACCTTAAGAGAAAATATACTTAAGGTAGGGAAAAATAAGATAAGATGCGGGAAATGAAATGCATCTCAGGTAGGGGATTTGAGGCTACAGATGGACATGTTGACTCAGGCAAGTGGAGGATCCCACCTTTAGTCACATAGCTAGCAAAGGGTGAAGGCAGTATCATAACTCCCAGGGCAGCTGTCCTCCTGCCACCCCAGGCTGCCCTCATCTCTGACTTTCTTCTTTCTCCATTTCTTTGAACAGAAAGGATTTGATGGAACCACTAACGACATATATGAATTCCAAAGCAGATATCCATTTTTAACGTGGGAAGGAAAACATTAAGATGTCAACCTTGGGGCTGCTAAATGAGCATCTGTAGCCCACACATGGGGCACTGGGGACTGGAGGCTCAGGGAAGTAATTGCTACAAATAAGACTCAACTGGACATTGATTTATTCAGCCTGTTTGCTTGATTTCCACTTTGAGCTTGTTCAATTGGCTATTCCTCTTTGTTGTTCCTTCTCAGGAACATGACCCCAGCTCATTTGGATGGAAATGTGCTCACCCATTACCTCATTAATTTCTGGGACTTTGCATTATCATTTACACTCTCCTCCTCTACTTTCTTTGCCTTCAAAATTCAAAGTATTGGTGGGATCTAGACAAATGATGCACCATTTCTCCAAGATGTGACAGGACCTGTATTTATCATTTGTAACCCTGATTGTCATAATTCAGCCAAGCCAGGCTGCAACACACCATGGGAACTCATCAGTGAGAAAGTGCAGGAGGGAGGAAGCCATGCTAGAGATGGGGAGCTAGTCAGAAAGAGAGGTGTCTCATCAGCTCCCAGCAGCTGGTGTCTAAGAGTGACAGTAAGGTGGAACTTCATGTGAGTCCAAGATAATGATGGTACTGATGTGATAACAATGCATATTAAACTCTTACGACACACATGTGTCATCTCATTTATTTTTATAACAACCCTACAAGATAGACCTAGAGAGGATAAGTTACTTGCCCAAAATGACATACCTGGTAGATGATGAAAATGGAATTCAACCCCACATGTTTCCTTATAAATCACATCCTCTTTACCACTACCCTAGCCCTCCTTTGTTTAGTTTCCCTGAAGCATAACGATGTCCATTTGTTAGGTCCCTTCCCAGTTCATCTCTGGGTGCCTTAAATACAGACATTTCTTCCATCCTCACAAAAGGCCTGTGAGAATGATGTCCTGCAGTTCATTACAAATGAGCTCAGAGAGGTTATTTCGCTCACAGAAGGGCACCCAGCCTTTAAGAAGCAAAGGAAGGACCCCAACACAGGTCTTTCTGAGCCTGAAATCATCTTCTGTCCACAAGACCTAATGCCTTTCCCCAGGCATCCAGGCTGATGACAGGATAGGCAACAGGAGGGAAGACAGTGGACAATATGAAAAATAAAGGGCAGCAGTGTGGGACCCCATATGATTGGATCCCCGAGGAAGGACCCAGAAACAGTGCCAGACTGTGTGGACTCCAGCAAGGCAATCCCAGAAGGAATTCCCAAGAGATGAATGAGAAGATCAGTTATTCACACTGGAGACACATGCTCAAGGCTCACCCCAGGCTCTTTATACATCAGGATCACAGCACTTTTCCAGGACACACCTGGGCTGCTGGGGTGGAAGGAGGAGAAGAGCAGTAGCATCAGCAGAGTGTCTACTGGGGTCAAGCACTGCACTGTGTATGGTGCTGTATTCAATTCTTGTAACAACTCTGTAAAGCAGGTTTTGTGACCTTTCCTTCACTTTTTATCCCAACTTCCTCATGTCTAGCACAGTACTTGGCACATACACACATATAATAACACTTTGTGGAACTGATTAATTAATTCATCTTCAATTCTGCTGGCCAGGGAAAAATGAAGCTATTACTGAAGCATTGTTTTACCTCCAATGAGTGTTGAATACTTCTTTAAAGTTTTGACAATTGGGGCGCCTGGGTGGCTCAGTCGTTAAGCGTCTGCCTTCGGCTCAGGTCATGATCTCAGGGTCCTGGGATCGAGTTCCACATCGGGCTCCCTGCTCCTCAGGAAGCCTGCTTCTCCCTCTCCTACTCCCCCTGCTTGTGTTCCCTCTCTTGCTGTGTCTCTCTCTGTCAAATAAATAAATAAAATCTTTAAAAATACAAATAAAAAAATAAAAAAAAATAAAGTTTTGACAATTAGTAACTTTTTTAAGAACCTAAGATTTGAGTCAACTTCAATATTTGAGTTGGTCTTGTAGATATCATTGCTATCTTGCTTTAATTCAATGAGTTAAGTTCAACAAGCATTGGCTAATATACACCCTTCCCAGAGCACTGTGCTGGGAATACAGAATAAAATATGGCTCCTGCCCTTGTAGGCAAGGTGGACTTACATCACAGTCAGGACACCATAGTGTGAGCAGTGCTGTGAGAGTAGATAAAAGTACCCGGGCTGTAGGAAGGAGACAAGAGAAGAGAGGCACAGAACCAGGCTTCACAGGCCAGAGAGAGTTCATTAGGGGAGCTGATGGCCCAAGAGTTGAGAAGGTAAAGTTAAGAAGAGCATGCCAGGTAGAGAGACCTGTGGGTAGAGAAACACATAGGTGCAATGCAGAATGTGGATCTACAAGCAGCCAGCCAAAGCTCCCTGAGCTTGTTCACTGCCCCTTTTACAGAGTGAGAGGAGATTTTTTTTTTCTGATTATAACACAATAATGTTAAGTGAAAAATGCCAGACGTGAAAGAGTATATAGCAGATGATTCCATATATATAAAGGCAATCTTAATCCATGCTGTTAGAAGACAGCATTGTGGTTAGTTTGGTGCGGAGTTGAGTGGCAGGGGGCAGGACAGAGCTTCAGGAGTATTGGGAATGATCCAATTCTTAGTCTGGGTTCTGGTTACAATGATATGTCCATTTGGAAAAATTAGTCCATTTCCACAGATACGATTTGTGTACTTTTCTGGATGTTTGTGTAATACTTCAAAATATATTTTACATCGAAAAGGAATACAAAAGTATTGAAAAACCATTTAGGCAGTGCAGATAAGGATGAAGTAAAGGGTATAAATCAATTTTCCAGGAACAACAAAGAGAAAATTTTTTCTCCCTGTGCTTCTCAGTCTGGCCCAGAGGAAGGTGGTAAGAACCAGCATCTGAGTTTAATGACTTTCCCCTGAAGTTTCCCTCATAAGGAGGAAAATCATAATTTTCAAGGATAAGACTGGTTCCTTTGGATGGATTCTCCTACTCCTTGTCTTAACCTATCCCAGAAGAGAGCATAGCTCCCCTCTGTTGGTACAGAAGCCCTGTATAGGTAGGAGTGAGCAGGTTAAAGGAGCAGTAGGGAGGGCCCCTGTCTGGACCCAGGTGAGTGCAGAGAGGGAACAGAGATTGACAGAAAGGAGAACAGATGGGATATAGAATAGGGCTTCAGAGACCCTAGGAAGGAGTTTAGATTTTCTTATAATTACAGTGAGAAATCTTTGGAGGTTTTTGAACAGATAAGTAATATAAATGGACTGATGTTTTAGAAGGATCATCTTGGCTGTTGTGAAGAGAGTGGGTGGGGGGTACCAGAGGTAAACCAGAGGGACCACTGGGAGTACAATTGCCATGGTCCAGGAGAGCATTCGAGGTGGCTGGAATTGAGGTGGAGGCAAAGGAAAATAAAGAATCACAGAGATTCAAGAGTGGTTTGGACTAGCTGGTGGATTGGGTATGGGAGAGGGAGAGGAAAAGTCATTAAGCAATTAAGCAGATTACAGTGGGGAAGGCTGAGTAACAACTCAATGTGGGCGAGAACTCAAAAATCAGTTTTGAACATGCTAATATGAGATACTTGGGAGACATCCACGTGGAAATGGGCAGAAGACAGATGGAAGTCCAAATGTGAAGATCAGAGGAATGCTCTGGAATAGAGAGATGTAATTTAAGTTTTCTTGTGTACAAAGCACTTTCACATTTGCCACTCTGTTTATCTCACCACCCCTTTGGCTATGACTGGGAAGTCTATTCCCACAGATGAAGACATTGAGGTTCAGAGGGGCTGAGCCTCATGAAGGATAAGCAATGATGCCTGGAACAAACCAAACTTATTGTGTTTATTCCCATATGCTTTGAAATAGTTTAAACGTGGTGGGTTTTCATCATGGACGTGCATTGCTGTATTCTGGGAAAAGCACTGGGGCACCACCAGGATATTGCAGGCATGTTTGACATACACCAAATGGCCAGACCCTACCATGCTCATATGACTTACATCTGCTTGTTAATAGTCTGTTACTTCCCTCACTGTCAAATTGATACCAGATGGATGCTTCTTCCTGCTGTTAGAGTATACCTTTCTACCAGACCCCTCTATATTTCTTTGTACTATCTTATTTAGAATCTGATTTGGTCATCACCCAAGTAACTTTCAGAATTATATGTATAAGAGTACCATGGGAGATAACTATTTACTCTCCTATAGACAATGGGGGAGTGTCACTGTTTAGTTCCATTTAATGCAGGTCAGTGAGAACTCTCTAAACACTTAGTGTACACAAGTCACTGTTCCAAATGGAAGAGACTGATCTGGATAAAGGTTTAGCCCTTACCTTGTTATATGCTCTCCAGCATACTTTATTTTTCCTTCATAGCTCTTATGACACATTTAATTATTTGTACAATTTTTGGCTTAAGGTCTATTTTGCTGCTAGATCATTACTTACTCACCACTGTATCCCTAGTGCCTAGTATATTGCTTGGCATACAATAATTTTCCCATTCAATATTTACTGAATGAAAAGAAAGGAACTCGCAGCTGAGCAGATGCTATAAAAATAAATACGCTATAGTGCAAAGACTGTTTCTGGACACTCTGAGCTTATGTCCCTCCCTGCCTTGAGAAATACACATCTCAAGTATTGATGCCCTGCTTTGAATCATATCAATAGGCAGGACTCTATAATCTTCTGGTGCCAGCTACTTTCTAGGACTCCCACCAGTTATGAGTTCCTTTACAGTGACATTCCACAACCATGTGCCTTATGGGATGCAAATTTAGATATAAAATAATTGGTGGTTGGCTTTGTCCTCTGTAGCACACATATCCTAATCACTGTGTTAACCTTATAGTAATGCAACTCTGAATCTTACATGGAATTTTTAGAGTCCACTTAGGTCCTCAGGGTGGGGACGCCTGGGTGGCTCAGTTGGTTAAGCATCTGCCTTCGGCTCAGGTCATGATCCTGGGGTCCTGGGATCAAGCCCCACGTTGGGTTCCCTGCTCAGCAGGAAGCCTGCTCCTCCCTCTCCCTCTGCCTCTTGCTCCCCCTGCTTGTGCTCTCACTCTCTCTCTCAAATAAATAAATAAAAATCTTATATATATAAAAAAGATCCTCAGGATGGTGTTTTACTGTATTTCTAAATGCTTTGTTCTTTTTGTTAGATTGGCCTTCGTCCCATTTATTCCAGTTGGGTCTGCGTCCCTACCCTGGGCCCCTCAGGAGCCAGGAAATAAATTCCACCTCCCCAGCTCTGAGGAAGTTACCTAAGAAACAAGGTACTACCATGTACTGAACTGCTACCATATGCCAGGAGTATGATCATCATCACACATTACACTACTAGGTCAGTCTCAGTACACCTTTCCACAAGTAACAAAAAACCCTGAAGTTTATAGAAGTGAAGTAACTTATCCAAGGTCAGATAGCCAGGATTGGAGTTTCCCCATTGATTCTCAATTAACACTTGATGAGTATGCTTACCCTGAAACACAGTATTTAGAGTGCTTTTCAGCTATCCCTCCAGTTGCTCCCAACATTCATTGGTAGGGTAAAAGAACTGACGGAAATTTCAGAGAGGGTCAGAAATCTCTGACCTCTCTCCCAGAGAATTCAATTTGTATTACTCTATTAAAAGAAAAAAAAAGATACAATAATACTACTACTGCTGGCCATGTCCTGGAGAAGAGGGACCCACTGGGGTCTTTCCAGTGAGCAGATAACATATTTAAATGCAGTCCATCAGTCAGTAATCTGCTGCCACCCCATCCTCCGAGAGCTGCTTTATTGAACACTGTAATTGCTTGGATGCTATTATTCATTTCTGTAGCTGTTGCTATTAATTAAATATTTTTGTCGAAAGCTCCCCGTGACATTTCTTGCTGCATTCTTGAATATCTGATAAGATATATAGCCAGTACACTGGTACCCACTGCATTTGGCTGATAGTCTTGTCCTAGTTTCTAACCCTCAAAACGCTAAAGAAATGACACAGTTTTAGTGGAATGAGGACTTCTATTGTTACAGGATTGGGGTGGGAGTAGAGGTAGTGCAAGGAGTCTTATTGAAATAGAAGCAAATGTCACGTTTTAGAGCTCATTGTGCTGGTTCAAGCTGGAAATTGGACTAGACCTTTATTCAAAGGCTTAGCCCATTCCTTAGGTCAAACAAAGCTTGGCTGGACTGGTTCCTGCAATCCTAACCTCAGTAGAAATAGGCATTCATTCAATAATATTTAACCATATCACTAGAAGTCCTACTATGTACCAGGCCCTGTGCTAAGTGCTAAAGTTGCAGAATTTAACTAATAAAAATAAAATAACAAAGCAATATTTGCCCTTAAAAAAAAAAATCACAGTCTCTTGGGGAACACAGACAAGCCTGTTACAGTAGAAGGCAAGTTTTAATTCCAGGTGTGAACTAACAGTAGTTAGCAGCTAAGGCTGTGGGGCCTCTGGCTATCAAAGGAAGACTGGCTGCAAAAGGTACAAGGCAAAGGGACTGAAGTGTACACAGAGCAAGATATCCTAGCTGAGAAAACTGATGCATAGTTTGTATATAGAAGTGATGGGTGAAAGACTCCTCTGGCCATGGGTTTATCTGGATAACATGCACAAGGACTATTTTTTCCTTGAAAGGGGAAGGAACCTGTGACCAAAGACCTTGGGGTGAAGACAAAAGATGAGGATGGCATCTCTCCCCTACTGAATTGTCAGTTGGGTTAGAGCTCACTTCTGGGTAAAGCAGGGAAGCCAGAAGCTGAAACAGTTATGCCCATGAGAAACTGCAAGAGCTGGAACACAGGCTAAGCTGCTGTGAGGCTCCAGTGCACAGAGCCCTGCAGGGGTTGCCATGCAGGACCCCACTCTTTCACAGATCCCTGGCTTGTCCCACGTCTTTAGGACCAGCACCACTGGGGCATGGGGAGTAAGCAACTCTACTCAGACATGATCTTCACATGATGGGCACAATTGTGGTGGCATCAGAGAGGCTCCTTCAAAGAATTTCAAGACAGGAGGGCATCCAACAAAGGGGTCAGGGGACAAGTGTTGCAGATAATCTGGTTTTATGAGAATAGGAAAGCACCCCTTAGGTACACGTGGAGATTTTTAGGGTAGGGACAACTCTGAAAGGTGATGTAATTCTTACAGGGAGGGGCCACAGCCTAAATAATTTGAATGTAACTATTAACATGGTGAGGCAGCTTTGGGACAGTGGGTTGTTCCATGATTAAAAAATGAAGAAGAGGGGCGCCTGGGTGGCTCAGTCGTTAAGCGTCTGCCTTCGGCTCAGGTCATGATCCCAGGGTCCTGGGATCGAGCCCCGCATCGGGCTCCCTGCTCGGCGGGAGGCCTGCTTCTCCCTCTCCCACTCCCCCTGCTTGTGTTCCCTCTCTCGCTGTGCCTCTCTCTGTCAAATAAATAAATAAAATCTTAAAAAAAAAATGAATAAGAAAAGGAAAAAGGAAAGAACTCAGAAGAGAGGGACAGCTGGATGACACTCCCAACACAAATTACTGGAAGAATTACTAAAGCAGAGCAGTGTGGTACGGTGGAAAGAACACTGCACTTCAGGGGACCAGTACTGGTCCTCACTTCGCTGGTAACTGTGTATGACATGCAGCGAGTAACTGCCCCTCTCTGGACCTCAGTTTCCTTAGTTATAAATGAGAGGTAAGATCATTCCAATAGCGCTTTTCCACTCCCGGAGTCCACGATTTCAGATGAGCTACACATAGAGTACTCAAGGTTTTAAAGGCAGGAACCTCCTAACACCAGGTGAGGGTTACAAATGTAAATATAACAAAGTGAGAGGACAGCAAAAAGTTAAGGTTCTCATGGCATTCAGAATTCATAGCAGCTGTGCATTGTTAAAGGGACTTCTCCTGACAGGCTGATGAATAATCCCAAAGTCTACCTATTGTGCAGGAATTGTCAGGGACTCTTTTTTGGGGGTGGGGGTGGGGCATAAAGACAAGATTAGCCAACCATTTTAATGAGAATTTTAATCAATGCAAAAAAATTTGGCAATACTTTCAATGGTGCCTAAATAAAAAATGTATTTATATTTAATGAGGCACTGTCTATTTATTATTTATGCAATAATAAATGCCAGTTGGTTATTAATAAAATATTGCTGTCATTAATCCTCAATAAATGTGGTTAGAGTAATTAGTATTAAAGTGACACAGAATACTTCATAATGAGAAGGTAATTTTCTCTACGTTAATGGATTATTCAAACAAACCTTAACTTGCAGTTATCAAGATCAAGACCCTCTAGGGAAAGAGACTAGGGAATTATAGTGTAACCTTGAAAACTTTGAAAGTTTAAAGACTTGAAAATGAGGCCAGCAGGTGCTCTCAAACTGTTATTAAGAGTCTCAGATTTCTCAGGAAAAAAGGTACAGAAGCCCCACAGATGAAGCACATAGAGGGTCTGGGACAGAATGTAGGATTTGACCATAACTAAGTTGTGTGACCTTGGCAGTTGTTGACTTTCTAAGTGTCCAATTCCTTCAATTGAAGAATGAGGATAATGATATCTCCCCTTCAGAGTTGTAGTGAGGATTAAATTAGATTATGTATATTTTAAAAACCTAGTGCTGTTCCTGGCACATAGTAGATGTTTGGTGAATGACAGTTCAGGCTAAATCCTATAGGGGAGCAAACTTTGGCATTCCAAGATAGGCCTCTTTGGCATATTGATTATTCTGAGCTGGTTATTTTTAAAAAACTAAAGACACAAAAGATGTTCTGAAAACCAAGTAGAAGTTATCCTTTTGTAAGAGATATTGATGAGGGAAATCTCCACTTGTAAGGATATCTCCCTTGCTGTACCAAGAAGAGGGGGATGACTTTAAATATCTAGAAACTCTTATCAATGGAGTTACTCAGTTTTCCTGGGCCTTTCCCATGTATACAAACATATACATGTTATTAAACTTTTGTTTGACTTTCTCTTATTCATCTGTCTCATGTCAATTTAATTCTTAGACAAGCTAGAAGAAGTTTGAATGGCAGAGAAGATTTTTTCCTCCCCAACAATCCCATAAATAACAAAGTGTTTTCCATTAGTGTAACAAAGGGAATTGTAAGCCCTGTTTCCTGAGGATCCCAAATGTCGGAAACTTAACCTTACCTGTTGGGTTGAAATTCATATGCCTCATCTTTTCTCAAAATTATGACTATCAGTCATGTGCCCTCACATTGGTCCTTTCTGGTTGACCTAAGCTGTTTTCATAAATGTCAAATCACTTAAATAGCATGTTATTTCTGATTGTAACAGAAATAAGACAGTGGAGTAGAAAACTGTACATCCGAGAATCAAGAAAACTGCATTCCCCTTCCAGCTCTGCATAAACTTCCATCATTTACCTCACTGGACTTCAGTCTTATCACATGTTGGGACAAATAATTTCTATGTGTCTCTCAGTATTTAGCACGTATTTTATGACTCTTCTTTAAATAGTGGGTTCTTAGAATTTTCTCTTCCTTAGAGATGTGTTTTAAAGGCAGGACCTTCTTGAGAAAGAAAGTGCTACCTGTGATCCTGGGTTGGGGAAGGATACACCCCGTGATTATCTTACTGCAGCTCAACTTAGAGAAATATTGCTGAGATGGGAGTGAGGGCGGAGTAGAGCGGGTTTTGGGGCTGAGGGAAGGGGGAAAGTTAGAATTTCCAACTAGCAGAAGAAACAGACCCTGAGAGCACTGAGTACAGAATTGTGACCATGTAGATCTCATTTAGTTCCCAGATAACAACCCCAATGTTGCCAGGAGATGAAGTTCATCAGTCTCTAATTCAATTTCATGATTCCAAATGTATTCTGTGTGCCAGACACCATGCTATGTAGGGAAATACAGAGTTGAATACATTTCTCCCTTCCAGAGCCTTGCAAATGAACAAATCATTGTATTAAATATGATCAGTGCAAGAAGAGAAACAAAATAATATTTTTAGAAAACTCTCTATTCTGTTTATCTTCTAAAGAATAAGGGTAGGAAGGGAATGAAGTTCCCTGAATGAAGTTCCCTGTAAAAGTTCTTGCGTATTTTGAGCTGCCTTTTTATAACTTTCCCCTGGTACTTCTAAAAATGCTGTGCTCTGCTAGAAGTACTATAGTATAAAGATATGTAGGTGTAGGATGGTGTAGTACCCAGAACCAGGATGGGCTGGGCCCAGAACTTGATTCTGCCACTTCCTAGCCTCATATGTGCCCTTGAACAATTTGCTTAATACATTGTGCCTCGGTTTCCTCAGCTGTGAAGGGGATAATAACTGTGCCTTCCACTAGTTTTGTGTGTGTGTGTGTGTGAATTTCTAATGAATTAATACATCTAAAGCACTTAGAACAGTGCCTGGAATATACTAAATGTTCAGTAAATGGTAGCAAATATTATTATCATTAATACTCTGCCCATTTGCCCCAAATCTGTCACTTCTGATTCTCCACAGAAGTATTTGGGTTGGATGTTCTAAATCAGATGTTAAATGATACATACTGAAAAGAGCCTGGGTCTCTTGCAGACAGGAGTTTGAACTTTTCTCTGCCACCTATTGGTTATGTGCCTGGTGGAGGTTTTTAAATCTCTTCTAACCTCTATTCCCTCGTCTGTTAAAAACAACAACAACAAAGAAGGAGTTGAGTTCAAGGGAATAAAATATTATCTACCCAGTAACTTTGAAAAGTATTGGGTTATACGGAGTTAAAAGGGTTTTTGTTTTGTCTTGTTTTTGTTTTTTGTTTCTTCTATAGGACTTATAACCTTCTATACACTCATGGATTTCCAGGAAAGGGATAGAACATGTAGGGTTTTCCCAACTCTTTTAATCACAGAATTCATTTTGATGGCATACCTATTAACATTTTGCCAAAAACGCATTCTCTAGAAAATTCTTGAAATGGTTAATCTATTCTAGATTCTTTGTTTCATGGATGAGGACAGTATGGTTGGGAGAATGTATTAGTCTGTTCAGGCCGCCTAACAAAATGCCACAGGCATTTATTTTCCCACAGTTCTGAAGGTGACAGCCCCAGATCAAGGTGCAGACAGACTTGGTCTCTGGTGAGAAGTCCTGTGTTGCAGATGTCTGCCCTCCTGCTGTGTCCTTGCATGGCTTTTCTGCTGTGTGCCCATGGAAAGGGAGAAAAATCTCTCTCCTCTTTCTCTTCTTATGAGGCCACGGTTCTACTAGATTAGGGCCCCATCCTCATGACCTCATTTAACCATAATTACCTAAAGACCCCATCTCCAAATATAGTCACACTGGGGCTTTGGGCTTTATCATATAAACTAGGTGGGGAGACACAATTCAGTCCACAGCAGGAAGGGAAAGTGACTTCTTCACTAAGGTTCCTTAATGAACTTGTGGACATTTGCAACCTAAACCTAGAACTCTTGACATGCAATCCCATATTGTTTCAGTGACACTTCTTAACTGATGGTGTGAGAGTCTTCTCTTCATTCATTTACCCTCTCAGCACTGACTGCCAATCATATGTAAGTCACTATGCTAGGCTAGGCTTGAGGACCATAGCCAAGAGAACAAATCCTTTGCCCTCAAAAAGGGAACTACAATTCTAACGAGAGAACAGGTATGTGAACAGAGTTTCAACATGCTTGACTCACAATATCCTAAAGAGCACAGTGCTGATCTGTGCTGACCTGCGCAGGCCAATGCCCTACAGCCGTGGGCCAGTCCCATGGAACAGAGTTGCTGTCCCCACACTGCATTATACCAGGTGGATGGCACTGGACAAATGGCTCAACCTCTCTTGGAGCCCCAGTTTCTTAATGTGACAAATAGGGATGAGACTTTTAAAAGTAATTTGAGGAATAAATGCACATATGTATATCATCTAGCATCCTGCCTGGTCCACAGCAGATGCACAATAAATGTTAATTCCTTTTCAGCTGGGGAGAAGATGTTAGAGGGTTTTTAGGCTGCCGTATCCACAGATACTTCTTCTTCCTGGACATAGTAACAGAGTTAACACTCTGGCTTATTAACAAGTCTGTGTGCAGGTGTATCAATTCTAGATTTCCAGGATCTAAGGTGCAATGCTGGCTTCTGTCATTTATCTTCCCTTACTGCAGGGGAATGATCCCACTGAGAGGTTTATTAATAAGCACATGTTCTCTGTTGCTAAAAAGCCATTGAACCTCTTTTTTAAAAAAATGGTAGCATTTGGGTGCTGCTGTGAATATATCCATATACATTTTTAATCCACAGAGTTCCTGTCAAAGACCAACCCTTCTTTAAGAGGACTTTCTTTATGAGCTACCATTATTTATCACCTGGCATGGACCAAGATCCTGTGTTCGGTACCTTAGGTAAGTTATTTCTCTTAATATGTAGAACAAACAGGAGAGGAAAGTCTTATCAACTCTATATTTTGGTGAACACACTGAAGAGCAGCTGGGTTAGAACAGGGCAATGGTTCTCAAAGTGCAGCCTGGACCAGTGGCAGCAGTGATACCTGGGGGTGAGTTAGAAATGCACGCTCTCGGGCCCCGGAACAGACCTACTGCACCAGTGGTAGGGTCCAGGATGGCGTGCCTCAACAAGCTTTAAGGGGGATTCTGATGCACCCAAAAGTCAGGATCTAGCTATGATCACACAACCAGGAAGGGTGGGGTGGTCGGAGCTTGGATTTATCTGACTATAGAATAGAGCCTTTCTCAACTAGGGGTAATTTTCCCCCTCAGCAGATATTCGGTGTTGTCTGGGAACAGTTTTGGTTGTCACAACTCAGGGATGGGGGTGCTACTGGCATCTAGTGGGTAGGGGCTGGGGATGCTGTGAAAATCCTACAGCATGCACATCAGCTCCACAATAAAGAATTAACCAGCCCCAAATGTCAGCAGTGCCTAGGTTGAAAAACCCTAGTCTACAACTTTATGCTGCCAATGAAGAGATACTTAAAAGGAGGGAAAATGAGGGGAAAAAAGAGAAAGAGAAAAGCAAAAGTGGGGAATAAGAAAAGAAAGAAAGAAAGAAAGAGAAAGAAAGAAAAAAGAAAATGAGGGAGGGAGGGAGGGAGGAAGGGAGGAAGGAAGCAGGGATGGAAGAAAGGAAGAAAAATGAGGGAAGGAGGGAGGGAGGGAGGAAGGAAGGGGGATGGAAGGAAGGAAAGGAACTCTTGAGAGAGAAAGAAAGGAGGAAGGAAGGGAAGAAGGGAACTAAAGAAAGAAAGGGAAAAAGAAGGAAAGAAGGAAAGGCAGGAAGGAGAGAGGGAAGGAGAGAGGGAGGAAGAGAGGGAGGGAGGCAGGCCATCAGGCTAAACAACAGACTTGGAGAACAGTGGGAAGGCCCGTCTTGCCCTTGGATGTCAGGAAACTGATGATCAAAATGTCCAGTTTAAAATCATTGTGCTGAGCCCAGGAGCTCCGCTGAATGGAAACTAAATAAGTCTTCAGTATATCATACTTAGTGGAACTTTTGGACATCAAATGTACTTACAAAATAATGTGGCATTTCAAAAGCATGTTGTCCTCTGATAAGCCAGGGTTTGGAACCAGAAAGAAAATATCTGTATGGACAATTACCAGACTGTAACAGCCGATGAATGTGATTTGTAACTTGCAGCTGCTGTATTTTTTTCAGCACATTAACATATAAGACGTTTGTCACCTTACCAAATGCCTTTAATATTTTCTTTCCCAGTGCGAGTTCAGCTCTGCCTTTTTCCTCTCTCTCTGCTGTTTGATCTCTTACCTGTCTCTCTCCTCCCTCAACACTCTCTCCTCTCCTGTCTACTGCCTTTCAATCTTCCTACTGCTCTCTTCCTTCCTGGTCTTTGTCTTCTTTCTCCCTGTCTGCTGTCAATCTCCCTCCCCCCCAGCTTGCCTCTCTCTAGTTTTTTTTCCCATCTCCCCTTGTCCTCCTTCCCTATCCTGTCTTCTCCCCCAGTTTCTCAATCCTATTTTATTTTTCTTCACTTTTTCTCTAAATCATTCCTCCTTTTTCTTCTCTCAGTTGCTTTTCTCTCCCCCATTTCTCTTTGTTGCCCTAATCCTCTGCCTTCTTCTCTCTGCCCCTCTGCTTTCTGGTCATTTCCCTCACCTCTCACTCCCTCCCCGCCTTACTTTTTCCTATCTCTAAAGTCCTAGCCAGCACACCACCTTCTGTTAAAGGGGTTCTTTTCCAGATCCCTGCCTTTCCTGAGTTCTCAGTAGGTGTGAAGAGGCATGCTTGTGGAAAGGGGGTCTTGCCACTTTGGGAGAGCAGGGGCACTCTCCTCCATAAAGGACAGAAACAATGCAGATTATCCCTCTGCTGCCTAGGAGCACTAGGGCCCCATTTCTGACTATGGTAGGCAAAGTAAGGACCCCCAAAGACACCAAGTCCTAATCTCTGGAACTCATCAACGTTACCTTATAAGGAAATGGGTCTTTGCAGATATGATTATGTTATGGACTTTGAGATAGGGAGATGATCCCTGTGAGCCCTAAATGCAATCACGAGTATCTTTATAAGAGGGAGACAGGGAGACCTGATGCAAACAGAGAGGAGAAAGGAGCTGAAGACAAAGGCAGAGGTTGAAGAGATGTGGCTGCAAGCCCAGCAATGCTGGCAGCCACCAGAAGCAGGAAGAGGCAAGGAAAAGATTCTCCTCCAGGGTCTCTACAGGTACGGCCCTACCAATACCTGTATTTCCACAATGGGATGCTGATGGCGGACTTGTGGCCTCCAGAACAGTGAGAGAATAAACTGCTGTGTTAAGCCACCCAGTCTGTGGTTATTGGTTACAGCTGCCACGAGAAATTAACACATTGCTCTGGAGTCTTATGCCATCCAAACATTAAGGTCTGAGTTTTTGGATTCTTTATTATTATTATTATTATTATTATTATTATTAATCTATGACTCCCTCCTTTAGCTGATGAATCCACCGGGCTCTATATTGTCATCTTAGAAGACCTGGGTGGGTTTTTCTTTCCCTTTTATTTAAACTTGTGGGCACTTTGCATATTTTGGTATCTGTAGGTTATGAGTTAATTGTATAGCTCCTAAATACAGTAAATTTCTCAACCTATTTCCTGCCACTTGATATATATCCATCAGCCTGAAATTCACATTCTTTTCTTCGCTGACCTACTAGGATGTAGAGAACAATGTAGGCTCTGAGGACAACAGACCCCACTTACCGCTCATCACCTGCAAGGTTTGCATTGTTACTACACCTCTCTGAGCTTCTGAGTCATTATCTATAAAGCAGAGTTAACCATTTCTCTTTAGACACCTGAGGCCAAAGAAAGCAGCAGATAAAATGGACACACATTATGTAGCGGGACCCACAATATCTTAAATAAATGGATGCCTTCATTCCAAATGACAGAGCATCTTGGGAACATTAGAGAGCATATATCTAGCGTAAGTTGAATAAATAAATAAATAAATACAAGAGTTTGGACCTAAACAAACCTGGGTTTGAATCCTAGGTTAATCACTTCATAGTCCTCTAAATTTGGGCTAGTTATTGATCCTTTGAGTCCTCTTCCTTATCTGTAAAACGGGGACAGTTCTATGTCATGTATTGGTTTATTGTTGTAAGGGTTAATTAAGATGCATGGAAGTGCCTGGCATAGAGTATGTGTTACTGTTATGAGTATTGTTAATAAACATCATATTTGTTCATTTTATCTTCTGTATCTTCCTAGAAAAACCACTCAAATTCTTGGAGCCTTGTGTACCCCGACTATGAAACAGGGCCACCTGCCCCTCCCCCACTGGGTTATTGTAGGCAGCTGAGGAAGTCACCTGTGTGACTGTGGTTGGCATCATGACCACAGCATGGGGGGAGCATTATGAGAGCTTCTTCTCTAGGCTGTTGAGTATATTATGCTCCTCTCTTTGGCACTGACGGAAGAAACCTCAAAGAAGAAACCTGATTTTGCTGGTTTCTCTTTACTGACATGTTTTAGATAGCTCGCCCTCAATTTTATGGAAATCCAATTGATATTATTTAAAATTTGCACTGTGCAAGGGAGATACTTCATTTTACCAGATAATTCTTCATTTAGCCAAAGTATTCAATGATTTCCTTAAATGTGCAATTCCCTACCGTCTTTTAAAATATGATTCAAATGAGGAAATTTTCATTAACCCAACTTGTTCAGGCCCCTTTTCTTACAGAAAACACACCTGTCTGGGTCAGGACTGCCCTGTTCTTTGTGTGTCAGCTTTAGCATTCACTCTGCCTCTCTTGCACCTTGGGTCCGTGTCAGTGCGTTCAACTTAGATTGAAAGTCCACTGGGTCATTGCTTTCTGACTGGCATCTATGGACACTTCCCAGGCAGGGCAGCCACGTGGGAAATGCTGCCGGTCATCACTGTCAGATGACTGCTCTGAGCACCTGTTGGCCTTGAAATTTACAAACAGAAAACAGCAACTGACACAGCCCCTTCTTGAAGTCCTGTCCAGTTTTTCTCTGCCTGGTTCTAAGTCCAGTATCCATCTCTCATTCATGCCAGCTTCTGCCTTCCTTAGCCACGCTCAAGGTGGAAGGGTGGGAGGTGGGGGCCAGTACACTAAGGAAATAAACTGGCATATGTAATTCATTCCAGACCCAGTGCTAGGCTACTGGGAACTCTGCTTTTGAGACTGAGATAACAGACTCGTGCCAAGGTGCAGGAGCTGCAACAGAAGTCAGAAGCAGGGAGCTGGAAGCAACAGGCAGAGGGAATCAGAAGTAATACTTCATGTTGCAGAGTGCATTGCAGTTTTCTGAAGTCACTCACAGTCTCACATTTATGCTTCACAGCCACCCCGAGAGGCCAGTAATAATATACATTATTTTCATATATTATACCGATGTATATGCATGCATATTACACAAATATTCATTCATTCATGCATTCATTCATTCATTTGGAGAAATTGAGGCTCAGTGCCCCAGCTGAGGTCAAACAGCTAGATAGTGGCAGAGCTGGGATTCAAATGCAGTTCTGATTCCAGGGCAGGGCAGGGCTGGAGATACTAAGCCACTTGCCATTGGAAGCACTTGGTTTACCTGAAAATCCCTGGCCTCAGTCCATAGGCCAGTGGGAGGATGCAGGTGGGGCTCACTGGAATACATCATGGGGAGTCCTGAGTAGTTTTTCCACGGGAGTGGGGAGCATCTTATCAATAAGAGTTGAGGATCTTTGGGGAGAACCCGAAGAGGAAAACCACTGACATGCAACTAGAGGGAGCACAGGCAGCTTCCACTGACTGGGACAACCCTCAGGGCAGAGGCAGTGGAGGAGAAGGAGCCAGACTGCTGAGATTCACCTCTCAGTTCTGCCACTAAGGAGCAGTGCAAGCTCCTTAACCTCTCTCCACCTCAATGTCTTCATCTGTATAACGGGGGCAATAATAGCACTGTCCTCATGGAGTTGCTAAGACGAGGAAACCAAATAACACCTCTAAAGTTCTGAGAACACTGCCTGACCCCCACAAGCATTTGATAGATGTTAGTTACTCTCGTTTTCTCACCCACGCTTGGCCACGCCCTGCAATGGGGCCAACTCTTCCCGCGGCCAAGCTGATCTGTATCAACGGTTTCATTGAGGACGGTCTGGCTTGTAAGGCAGAGTGCCACCTCACAGCCTGCACAGGACCTTGCCTTGGGGCACAGGTATGGCAGCATCTGGAGGGCCTCCCCACCGGGGCCACTATCCAATGCAGGCTCTCACTCGGCACTTTTCTTCACTTGGTAAATGGAATCCCCGGGAAACGGCAGAGATGAGGCAGTGGTTCTCAAACCAGAGTGAACATCAGATTTCTGAGTCCCACTGCCAGAGTTTCAGATCCAGTGGGTCTGGGCAGGGCCCGAGAATCTGCATTTCTAACAGGTGCCCTGGTGACGCTCCCACCCCCTCCCACCCTGCCCATTCTGGGAGAATGGCCTGGGGGGCCTGTCTCTGCCGCCTCCTAGCCAGGTGTCGCTGCTTAACCTCTGAGCCTCAGTTTCTCCATCTGCGAAGGAGAGTCCCCGGCAGAGCTGCTGTGAGATGGAATGAGATCATCCTCAAACCATGTTTACATAGTGCCTGTAGCACAGCGAACAGCCTGAGCATATTCACACTTACTGCATTTTCATTATCATTTCACAGGGCGTGGGGCGGGGGGCGCGGAGGAAGCAGCCGGAGCCTGCCAGAGAGGTGTTCAAAAAAGTCTCTTTAAAAAGTGTTACATGCATTTCAGACCTAAAGCCAGCCTCCCAAGGCATGGAAAAGAAACATTCACACTGACTCTACCCTCTACCCCACCCTTTTGCTTTTCTCACATAGTTACACTTACTCCCACTGACAATAAAATTTACATCCCAGCCTCTCAGCCAGGAGGAGGCCATTCGCTACAAGGCTATAAGTAATCCCTGTGTTCCAGATGAGGAAACTAAGATTTTTGTCAGACGAGTGAGCCTCAGCGTCCCCAAATGCAAGTTCCCATTTTTGTTTATAACTTCATTGCAGTATATTTTATACATGATAGAATTCATTTGTTTCAAGTGCACAATTCCATGATTTTTTGTGAATTCACCCGGTTGTGTAACCTTCACTGTCAATCAGTTTGAAAACATTTTCATCACCCCAACAAGATCTCCTGTGTCCTTTTACCCTGACAAGGATGGTACCCAAGTTGGGAGGGTTGGGGGCAGGCGAGGTTTGCGGGCAAGGCTGTAATACATGAGTCTGTCCAGAATCCCAGGCCGAAGTTTGGAACTCAGGGCTCAGGGCCAGTGTCTGGAGGTGGAGTGGGTCTTTGTCATTCTAAACACATGAGGCCCATCCCCTGACGGTGCCAAGAGCCCCAGAGTGTGTGGCCTGAGGACAACGGGACTCTGCTAAAGCTGCAACTTGAAAGGAATCTGCTGTGAAGAAGAATCAGCAAATATGCTTCATCCTCATGGGGCTCCTTGGTCCAGATGCCCACACAGCTGGCTGTGGCCAGGAGGGACTCTGAGCACTCGGCCTTGGTTAAAAACTGAAAAACCAATGCCTCAAGATCCAAGGCCAGTTTAGAATACTGAGTAAGACATAAAAAGCAAGAGCCCCTTTGATTCTTCAGGTCACAGCTGCTCAGCTACATGCCAGCTATAGTGATTGATTAATAATAATAATAATAACTACAGTTATTTAGAAATTACTTTGTGACAAGGCACTGTGCTAAGAAATCTATGTCCCATTCATGATGATGTCATTTAATTCTCCTAACAACTTTTTGAGGCAGGAATACTCTTTGTTCCTCTTTTTTTTTTTTCCATGAAAAAACTCAGGCTCAGAGAGGTTTAGAGACTTGCCAAGTACACACAGTAAGTAGGTGACAGAATTCAAAATCAAGGCTGTTTGCTTCCAAAGCCTGTGGTGTCAAAATAGCAGCAAGGGAGCATGGGACCCGCACATGAGAGTTTTTGGAGTGCGTCCCTTTTTATTCTCTCACCTAACCTGGATGGGAGTCCCATGAAGGTGGGGGGCCATGTCTGCTTCTGTTCACCACTGAATCCCCAGCACCTGGCACCGTGCTTGGTACCCAGAGGTGTCCGTAAGTATTTATCAATTTGACATTGTTAAGCCTCTATCATGTGAGGTAAAAAGACACTGGCATATCCTGGCTTTGTCACTCAGAAGTTGAGTGACTGGCAAGTTACTTCTTTGTGCCTCAGGTTCCTGATATGTAAACAAAACAAAACAAAACAAAAAGGAAACCATCCGTTTCGGAGGATTGTTGCGAGGATTAAATATGTTTAGCGTCTTGCTGTGCAAAGTCAGCCGTCAGTGATACTAACCCTTACATGTATTATTAATATCCCTATTGCAGAGATAAGGAGATTTGGGCTCAAAAGGAGAATGTTCTTAGCCAAGGGCCAAAGGGAGAACATGGCTGAGGCAGGACACAGGTTCCTATCTCTGGACTCCAAGGCAGTCCAAGGCTTTTTCTTGACCTTACAATGCTCAATAAATGTCTATGGACTGAAAAACGTGTCTGGCCCGCTGACTCAGAGCCAGAAGGGAAGGGACCGGTACAAACCAGTTCTCAGAGTGCCCATGACTCCTGCAGGGGAGACCTTTTGGGAGCCCCCTCCCTGGGGGTTCCAGAAGACAGGGGAATCCTTACCTACCCCATGAATTCAGAGCCTCCTTCAGAAAGGAAAGGATGCCCTCCCAGACTGAATCCCTCTGGCAAGCACCTCCTCTCTGTCTCCCCTCCCTCAGGAATGTTCCTGTGAAGGTGAAACATGTGAATTCTGAAAGGGAACAGTGAACGGTTGCTCTTGTGCATTGTTATGCAAATGATACACAAATTGGATTCTTAAATCTGGCCCTAATGATGCCATCCTGCTTTGTCTTCCAGCTTCCCTGACACCCATCTGAGATGCACCGTACAGATGTTCGTTTATTATGTACACCAATAACTCACTCTACATCTCAGCGAGGTGGGCTGTTAGCAGCCAGCATCTCAGCCCTGATAGGGATGGAATGCACCCTGTGAAAGATGTGTGATTTAAGCTCTCTGCAGCCCACAATTCAAGCACTTTCTTTTATCAGGGCCCAAGCAGCAGCTAATCGTGTGACGGAGTGATGGCAAATCCAGAAACCACGCAGATCCCACAATGAGCCTGATTAAAAGCTTACTTGAAATTTGGAAAATAATAATTTTTAAAAAATGATAACATTAAGAAAAAAATCTCAAGATGCACAAAGAAAACCAATTTAGTTCGAGCCAATCCTTCATCCTCAGAAGGATTAGAAGAAAGGTTCTGCTTGATGCTAAATGTGGAGATGACTTTGCAGCCAAAACATAAAACGTCCCGCTAATTATTCTTTCAAGCTTCCACATGTACTTTACTAATCTTTTTCCCCCACTCTAACAGCCACAGATGTAGGCTTAATTCAGTGTGTAAGCAACAGAACTTGTTTAAGTTCAGCGTGTCAGCTGCATCTTTGGTGTTTGCTGCACTGGGGCGGGTGACGTTGGCAGGGCTCAGAAATGGAAGTCACGTCAATCATGTGTGGCATTAGCCTTCCAGGAGGTAAACTGTCTTTAGCATATCCCAGCCAATGCACTCCAGGCAGAACAGTGTGGTGTCTTCAGAGAGTTGCTCAAAGAAAAAGAGACAGCTGAAGGAAGAAGCAAAGCAGTGATGATGTAAAACACCCTGTCCTGCCTAAGGATCCGGAAGATGCTCATTCCTCACGATGGATCCAAGAGAAAAATAGTAAAATAGACGGTACAATAAAGTACCAATTACATGGAAACTAGACACTTCCAAGTTCAGATTCATTTTTATGTCTCAGGGGCCATCTTCTACTTCATTCTTTCATGTATCTGTCCATTCGTTTTCTTTTTTTATTTATAATTGAGTAAATTATATCACTTTGTAAATATATTGCCTACACAGGAGGTACTGAGCACCTACTAGGTGTCGAGCACTGTGTATGGGACTTAGGCAAGTAGCAATCAAATATCCTATTCTTCAGGAAAGGGAAGAAGAGAAAAAGAATTGCTATGAAGTGAGTGCCTACCACGTATCAGACACTGTGCAGAGAACTCTCAGTATTCCTTCTGCCCTGAGTGGTGGATATGATCTCCATTTGCACGTAAGAGATCTGAAGCTGAAAGTTTGACTAACTTGCCTAAGATCCCATCACTAGGAATAGTGGGGCTGGGGTGTGAATCCAGAACGGCCATACTCCTAATTCAGGGTTCTTTCCAACCCCAAATTACAAGTGCCTAGGATTCATAGATCATGTGATTAATAATTGCAATGCAAAGTGAAGGTGAAAACTGCTTAAAAAACAAGTGGATAGGGGGCGGAGCAAGATGGCGGAGGAGTAGGAGACCTGGATTTCGTCTCCTCTCAGGAATTCAGCTGGATAGGGATCAAACCATTCTGAACACCTACAAACTCAACAGGAGGTCGAAGAAAAGAAGAGCAACAACTCTCTCATCAGAAAAGCGACCACTTTCTGGAAGGTAGGACGTGTGGAGAAGTGAATCCGAGGCGATATTCGGGAGGATAGACGGCGGGGGAGGGGCCTCCGGCGGCCGCTTCTGGCAAGTGATAGAGCCGCGGAGCACAAAATCGGAACTTTTAAAAGTCTGCTCCGCTGAGGGACGTCACTCTGGTGGCTAAGCGGGGGGTGGAACCCTCCGGGACAGTGTGGTCTCAGGACCCACGGGTCACAGAAAGACTGGGGGTGCCTGAGTGTGGCAGAGCTCCCAGGTATCGGAGCAGGGAAGCCGGCTGCAGAGGCGGAGCCCAGGCGCGGGCTCTCAGCTCGGGGTTGCCATAAACCGTGATCCGCGGCACAGTCAGGCCACTGCTCCTCCAGCAGGGACCCAACAAGCTGCAGATCCGGGGAGACTCACCTTCCTCCCCCGGGAGGAGCCGCGCGGGAGTGCACCGCAGGGATCTGCTGGGTTTGGAGACTCCACACGGGGTCGGTGCCAGAGATAGAAATGCGCGGTCACAGGCCGGGTGAGCACGGAGTGCAGCCGGAGACCGGGGAGACGGGAGTGACTGACGGCTTTTCTCTGGGTGCTCACTGAGAAGCGGGGCCCCGAGTTCTCGGCTCCTCCGGGGCGGAGATTGGGAGGCCGCCATTTTCACTCTCCGCCTCCAAAGCTGTACGGAAAGCTCGCAGGGAACAAAAGCCCCGGAGAGCAAACCCCAGCAGATTACTTAGCTGGGAGGGGGCAAGGGCGGGGCAATTCTGCCTCCGGCAAAGACATTTGGAAACCACGGCAACAGGCCCCTCCCCAGAAGATCAGCGAGAACAGCCAGCCAAGACCAAGTTTACCCATCAATGAGAACGGCAGAACTCCAGCTCTAGGGGACTACTGCACATAGAATTCATGTCTTTTTTACCATGATTCTGTAGTCTTTCAAAGTTAATTTTTTTTTAACTGTCTTTTTTTCTTTTTTTATTCTTTTTGAATTTTTCTTTTTCCCTTTTTCAACCAACATCTTATCAATCCCTTTTTTTTTTAAAAAAAAAAAACATTTTTATTTTTCATTTTTAGAGTCATATTCTATCCCTTCATAGTAGTTACCCATATTTTTGGCTTATATATATGTTGTTCTCTCTTTAAAATTTTGAGATAGTTTCTTCTAACAGATCAAAATATACCCTAAATCTCTAGTATATGGTGTTTTCTGTTCCCCTGCCTGATCACATCCTCTCCCTTTTTTTTTTCTTTTTTTTAAATCCTCTTCTTTCTTTTTTCAAACAACTTCTTATCAATTCCTTTTATAAAATTTTTTATAATTTCCATCTTTACAGTCATATTCCATCCCTTCATCATATCAACCCTTATTTTTGTACATATATAAGTTTTTCTTTCTTTAAAATTTTGGGAGGCACTTTCTTCTAACAGACCAAAATACACCCCAAATCTAGTGTGTGGCACTGATCATATTTGATCACATTCTGGTTTTTTTGTTGTTGTTTTGTTTTGTTTGTTTTTGTTTTTATCTTTATGTTTTTCTTTTTTTTCTTTTTCTTTTTCTTTTTTCTCTCTTTCCCTTTCTTTTCCCACTGCTTCAGGTTTTTTCTGATTTGTTTAGAGTATATTTTCTGGGGACGTTGTTACTCTGCTAGCATTTTGTTCTCTCATTAATCTATTCTCCTCTGCACAAAATGACAAGACGGAAAAAATCACCTCAACAAAAAGAACAAGAGGTAGTACCGACTGCCAGGGACCTACTCAATACGGACATTAGTACAATGTCAGATCTAGAGTTCAGAATCATCACTTTAAAGATACTAGCTGGGCTTGAAAAAAATATGGAAGTTATTAGAGAAACCCTTTCTGGAGAAGTAAAAGAACTAAAATCCAACCAAGTAGAAATCAAAAAGGCTATTAATGAGGTGCAATCAAAAATGGGGGCGCTAACTGCTAGAATAAATGAGGCAGAAGAGAGAATCAGTAATATAGAAGATGAAATGATGGAAAATAAAGAAGCTGAGAAAAAGAGAGAGAAACAACTACTGGATCACGAGGGCAGAATTCGAGAGATAAGCGATACCATAAGACGAAACAACATTAGAATAATTGGGATCCCAGAAGAAGAAGAAAGAGAGAGAGGGGCAGAAGGTATAATGGAGCAAATTATAGCAGAGAACTTCCCTAATTTGGGGAAGGAAACAGGCATGAAAATCCAGGAAGCACAGAGAACCCCTCTCAAAATCAATAAAAATAGGTCAACACCCCGACATCTAATAGTAAAACTTACGAGTCTCATAGACAAAGAGAAAATCCTGAAAGCAGCTCGGGAGAAGAGATATGTAACCTACAAGGGTAGAAACATTAGATTGGCAACAGACCTATCCACAGAGACCTGGCAGGCCAGAAAGGACTGGCAGGATATATTCAGAGCACTAAACGAGAAAAATATGCAGCCAAGAATACTATATCCAGCTAGGCTGTCATTGAAAATTGAAGGAGAGATAAAAAGCTTCCAGGACAAACAAAAACTAAAGGAATTTGCAAACACAAAACCAGCCCTACAGGAAATCTTGAAAGGAGTCCTCTAAGCAAAGAGAGACCCCAAAAGCAACATAGACCAGAAAGGAACACAGACAATATACGGTAACAGTCACCTTACAGGCAATACAATGGCACTAAATTCCTATCTTTCAATAGTTACCCTGAATGTAAATGGGCTCAATGCCCCAATCAAAAGACACAGGCTATCAGACTGGATTAAAAAACAAGACCCATTGATATGCTGTCTGCAAGAGACTCATTTTCGACCCAAAGACAGCCCCAGATTGAAAGTGAGGGGGTGGAAAACCATTTACCATGCTAATGGACACCAAAAGAAAGCTGAGGTGGCAATCCTTATATCAGACAAATTAGATTTTAAACCAAAGACTGTAATAAGAGATGAGAAAGGACACTATATCATACTTAAAGGATCTATCCAACAAGAAGATCTAACAATTGTAAATATCTATGCCCCTAACATGGGAGCAGCCAATTATATAAGCCAATTAATAACAAAAGCAAAGAAACACATCGACAACAATACAATAATAGTGGGGGACTTTAACACCCCCCTCACTGAAATGGACAGATCATCTAAGCAAAAGATCAACAAGGAAATAAAGACTTTAAATGACACACTGGACCAAATGGACTTTACAGACATATTCAGAACATTCCACCCCAAAGCAACGGAATACACATTCTTCTCTAGTGCCCATGGAACATTCTCCAGAATAGATCACATCCTAGGTCATAAATCAGGTCTCAACCGGTACCAAAAGATTGGAATCATTCCCTGCCTATTTTCAGACCACAATGCTTTGAAACTAGAGCTCAATCACAAGACAAAAGTCAGAAAGAACTCAAATACATGGAGGCTAAAGAGCATCCTACTAAAGAACGAATGGGTCAACCAGGAAATTAAAGAAGAATTAAAAAAAATACATGGAAACCAATGAAAATGAAAACACAACTATTCAAAATCTTTGGGATGCAGCAAAGGCAGTCCTAAGAGGAAAGTATATAGCAATACAAGCCTTTCTCAAG
Source organism: Neomonachus schauinslandi (assembly GCF_002201575.2). Classification (NCBI taxonomy): domain Eukaryota; kingdom Metazoa; phylum Chordata; class Mammalia; order Carnivora; family Phocidae; genus Neomonachus; species Neomonachus schauinslandi. The sequence goes on from NC_058406.1 coordinate 45,818,801, forward strand.
AAGCAAGAAAGGTCTCAAGTATACAACCTAACCCTACACCTAAAGGAGCTGGAGAAAGAACAGCAAATAAAGCCTAAACCCAGCAGGAGAAGAGAAATAATCAAGATCAGAGCAGAAATCAATGAAATAGAAACTAAAAGAACAGTAGAACAGATCAACGAAACTAGGAGCTGGTTCTTTGAAAGAATTAACAAGATTGATAAACCCCTGGCCAGACTTATCAAAAAGAGAAGAGAAATGACCCACATCAACAAAATCATGAATGAAAGAGGAGAGATCACAACCAACACCAAAGAAATACAAACAATTATAAGAACATATTATGAGCAACTCTATGCCAGCAAATTAAATAACCTGGAAGAAATGGATGCATTTCTAGAGATGTACCAACTACCAAAACTGAACCAGGATGAAATAGAAAACCTGAACAGACCTATAACCACTAAGGAAATTGAAGCAGTCATCAAAAATCTCCCAAAAAACAAAAGCCCAGGGCCAGATGGCTTCCCAGGGGAATTCTACCAAACATTTCAAGAAGAATTAACACCTATTCTTCTGAAACTGTTCCAAAAAATAGAAATGGAAGGAAAACTTCCCAACTCATTTTATGAGGCCAGCATTACCTTGATCCCAAAACCAGACAAAGACCCCATCAAAAAGGAGAATTACAGACCAATATCCCTGATGAACATGGATGCAAAAATTCTCACCAAAATACTAGCCAATAGGATCCAACAGTACATTAAAAGGATTATTCACCATGACCAAGTGGGATTTATCCCTGGGCTGCAAGGTTGGTTCAACATCCGCAAATCAATGTGATACAATACATTAATAAAAGAGAGAACAAGAACCATATGATCCTCTCAATAGATGCAGAAAAAGCATTTGACAAAGTACAGCATCCTTTCTTGATCAAAACTCTTCAGAGTATAGGCATAGAGGGTACATACCTCAATATCATAAAAGCCATCTACGAAAAACCTACAGCGAATATCATTCTCAATGGGGAAAAACTGAGAGCTTTCCCCCTAAGGTCAGGAACGCGGCAGGGATGTCCACTATCACCACTGCTATTCAACATAGTATTGGAAGTCCTAGCCACAGCAATCAGACAACAAAAAGAAATCAAAGGCATCCAAATTGGCAAGGAAGAAGTCAAACTTTCACTCTTTGCAGATGATATGATACTTTATGTGGAAAACCCAAAAGACTCCACCCCAAAACTGCTAGAACTCATACAGGAATTCAGTCAAGTGGCAGGATATAAAATCAATGCACAGAAGTCAGTGGCATTCCTATACACCAACAACAAGACAGAAGAAAGAGAAATTAAGGAGTCGATCCCATTTACAATTGCATCCAAAACCATAAGATACCTAGGAATAAATCTAACCAAAGAGACAAAGGATCTGTACTCAGAAAACTATAAAATACTCATGAAAGAAATTGAGGAAGACACAAAGAAATGGAAAAACATTCCATGCTCATGGATTGGAAGAACAAATATTGTGAAGATGTCAATGCTACCTAGAGCAATCTACACATTCAATGCAATCCCCATCAAAATACCATCCACTTTTTTCAAAGAAATGGAACAAATAATCCTAAAATTTGTATGGAACCAGAAAAGACCTCGCATAGCCAGAGGAATGTTGAAAAAGAAAAGCAAAGCCGGCGGCATCACAATTCCGGACTTCCAGCTCTATTACAAAGCTGTCATCATCAAGACAGTATGGTACTGGCACAAAAACAGACACATAGATCAATGGAACAGAATAGAGAGCCCAGAAATGGACCCTCAACTCTATGGTCAACTCATCTTTGACAAAGCAGGAAAGAATGTCCAATGGAACAAAGACAGTCTCTTCAACAAATGGTGTTGGGAAAATTGGATAGCCACATGCAGAAGAATGAAACTGGACCATTTCCTTCCACCACACACAAAAATAGACTCCAAATGGTTGAAAGACCTCAATGTGAGACAGGAGTCCATCAAAATCCTAAAGGAGAACACAGGCAGCAACCTCTTTGACCTCAGCCGAAGCAACTTCTTCCTAGAAACATCGCCAAAGGCAAGGGAGGCAAGGGCAAAAATGAACTATTGGGACTTCATCAAGATAAAAAGCTTTTGCAAAGCAAAGGAAACAGTCAACAAAACCAAAAGACAACCAACAGAATGGGAGAAGATATTTGCAAATGACATATCAGATAAAGGGCTAGTATCCAAAATCTATAAAGAACTCATCAAACTCAACACCCAAAGAACAAAGAATCCAATCAAGAAATGGGCAGAAGACATGAACAGACATTTTTCCAAAGAAGACATCCAAATGGCCAACAGACACATGAAAAAGTGCTCAGTATCGCTCGGCATCAGGGAAATCCAAATCAAAACCTCAATGAGATACCACCTCACACCAGTCAGAATGGCTAAAATTAACAAGTCAGGAAATGACAGATGTTGGCGGGGATGCGGAGAAAGGGGAACCCTCCTACACTGTTGGTGGGAATGCAAGCTGGTGCAGCCACTCTGGAAAACTGTATGGAGGTTCCTCAAAAAGTTGAAAATAGAGCTACCATATGATCCAGCAATTGCACTACTGGGTATTTACCCCAAAGATACAAAAGTAGGGATCCGAAGGGGTACGTGCACCCCGATGTTTATAGCAGCAATGTCCACAATAGCCAAACTGTGGAAAGAGCCAAGATGTCCATCAACAGATGAATGGATAAAGAAGATGTGGTATATATATACAATGGAATATTATGCAGCCATCAAAAGGAACGAGATCTTGCCATTTGCAACGACGTGGATGGAACTGGAGGGTATTTTGTTGAGTGAAATAAGTCAAACAGAGAAAGACATGTATCATATGATCTCACTGATATGAGGAATTCTTAATCTCAGGAAACAAACTGAGGGTTGCTGGAGTGGGGGGTGGGGTGGGAAGGATGGGGTGACTGGGTGATAGACACTGGGGAGGGTATGTGCTCTGGTAAGCGCTGTGAATTGTGCAAGACTGTTGAATCTCAGATCTGTACCTCTGAAACAAATAATGCAATATATGTTAAGAAAAAAAAAAAAGAAGAAG